>NC_135531.1:95873761-95918761 GCF_045843805.1 Urocitellus parryii | reverse complement strand
CCTCAGCACCACATTAAAAAAAAAAGTGAAATAAGGGTATTGTTTCCAACTACAACTAAAAAATAAATATTAAAAAAGGAGGAAAATGTTGCATCATAAAAAATGGCATAAGCATAATCAAAAGGCAATGACATAGGAGAAAATATTTGCAACTTATATATCTTGGAAAGAGATAATATCCCTAATATATAAGCAATATTTTATAATTTTAGGACAAAACACTTAAAAACCTAATAGAAGGAAGGTACTATGTAATGAGATTGACCAAGTTATGTTATGTGCATTACAAGTATGGCATGATGAATCCCACTATTACATATAATCTACCAATAAGATATTAGAATCTCTCATGAGGTTAAATAGGCTTAAGAGCATACATATACATATATATATGCTCTTAAATATATAAAAACCTAACCAACCTCATGAGAGATTCTATTTAAAATTATGTTGAGATTTCTTTTTTTACTAATCAGATTGGCAAAAAGTTTTAAATGTTTGACAACACACCACATAGATGAGACTATGAGATAATAGGCATTCTCATTTGTTTGTAGGAATGCAAAATGGTTTAGCCTACATTGAAGGAAATAGATCTATCAAAATGCCATATCCCTATATACCCTATAATCACATTATTAGGACTTTATTCTGAATATGTGCCTCAAAAATGACAAAAACACATATACACTGGGTTATTCATTGAAACATTATTTGTAACTGCAGAAATACTAGACACTGCCTAAATGACAAATTATAGACTGATTATATGCTGACTGGTTATATCACAGATTGTCATATGTGTGTGATAAATGGAATTTTATGAAGCTATTTTAAAAAATGAAGATTCCTATATATTAATATAGAATGATTGTTTTAGTCAGCTTTTTTGCTGCTGTGACCGAAACAGCTGATAAGAACAATTTTAGAGGAGGAAAAGTTTATTTGGTGCTCACAGTTTCTGAGGTCTCAGTCCTCAGTGGTTGGCTCCATTGGTCTGGGTCCAAGGTGTGGTAGAACATCAAGGCAGAGGAGTGTGGTGGAGGAAAGTGGCCCAGGCCATGACACCAGGAAGCAGAGAGAGACTGTAGGCAGGTAGTGTATGGATGGAGGATGTGGGTCATGGGAGGTGTGTGCATTCAGGTTATATATTTTATCTTTAGTCTATAGTCTCTTTCTGTTACCACCCAGTTAATTCCTATCAGGGGATTAATGCACTGACTTGGTTAAAGCTCTCATAACCCAATCATTTTACCTTTAAAGTTTCTTGTATTGTCTCACACATGAGTTTTAGGGGGACATCTGATATCTAAACCATAACAATAACTTTCAGGATATATAATTTTTTCTTCTAACCTTGTAGAACTAGCTATACCACTGTAAACAATTAGGAAACTATCAAAATATGTGAAAAATACTTCTAGTCTTTGGCTCAAAAGTCAGTACAGGACTACAACACAAGAGAGAAGGAAAGTAAATGAAGATCTCTAAACTAGAATATCCAGTTTTTTGCCTTGAAGCAACTTTCAGACCATGAGACAGAAAAGAGGAATTTAAAGAAAAACAACAGGTTTAGTCCAGTTGACGGATACAGATTCGAGTTTGAAGAGACTAAAGCAGTCAGAATCTCTGAACAGAAGAATACTGAGAAAATGAAGCTACACAAATAAATCCAGAAATCTGGATGAGATCTCCTTGAGTCTTTGGCTGAATAATAATCTGAGCATTCATAGATGGGCATTCCTTCAAAGCTGGTCAAACAACAAACTCCAGAGAGCTATACATTGAAGAATTCTTGGAGATGACATGGGACTGGGACCATTTGAATTTCACTCAGCCAGAATAAAGAGACCGTGCTGAACACTCAGAGCAAGGAGGTAAAAATTTAGCAGTAGTGTACCCTTCAGAAAAAGTTACTATAGATGTGTCTTAGTGTAGTTTAAGAATAAACCTTGTGCAGGGTACATTGGTGCAGGAGGAATGAGACAGGAGAATTGCAAGTTTGAGGCCAACCTGGGCATCTCAGCAAAACTTTGTCTCAAAATAAAAAAAATAAAGAGGACTGGGGATGTAGCTCAGTGGTACAGTGCCCATTGTACAGTACAATCCCAGTACCAAACAAATAAAAATGTCTGTCATCCAATAAAAACATTATAATACAAACAATCAGAAAATTGTGACCCCAAACCAGAAAGAAAATTATACCTAGAAATGGGAGAGGTGAGAAAATAAGCAGACAAGGACTTTATTTTTATTTTTGTGCTGGGGATTGAAGCCAGGGTCTTGCAAGTGCCAACACATGCTCTACCACTAAGCTATACCTCAAGCCCCAAAGACAAGTACTTCAAAAGAGATTTTATAAATGTGTTTGAAGATGTAAAGGAAAAAATGATGATAAAGAGGAGAGCCCCTGGAGAGAAATGAAAGAATTAAAGAGAACTCCTAAAAGTGAAAAAAATCAAGTATGTGAAGTGAAGTGAAAACGCCACTGGATAAGATTAGCAGCATATTAGATACTGAAGAGATAACTGAATTTGACCACATAGCAATGGAATCATCCAAACTGAAACACATGGAGAAAAATGATTGGGGGTGGGGGCAGACAAGAACAGAAGCTCAGAGACCTGGGGGGAAATATCAAGCAGTTTCACAAGTGATTTTGGAGTCCTATACTTGCAGGGGAGGAGTATGTGTATCTGAAATTTCGAATAAATATGGCTTTAAATTTCATAAATTTGAAGAAAATTATAAGCCCAAAGAAGCAAAATACTCAATGAAGAAAAATACACCAAGGTACATCACAACCAAATTGTTGAAAATCATTGACAGAGAAAAATTTAAAAGTAGCCAAAGGGGAAAAAATATCAAATACAGAGAAAGAAGATAAGATGGCAGATTTCTAATCAGGAAGAAAATAAGGCAGAAGAGAAAAGATAACATAATTAAAGTACTATAAGAAAAAAAGGTCTTCCTAGAAGTCTATATTGAGCAAAATTATCCTTTATGAAATGAAAGTGAAATAATTTTAGGAGTTTTCACCACAAACAGAAAAAGTATGTAATATATACATTAAATGGCTTGATTAGCCATTCTACAATGTATACACACATCAAAATCAGGTTGTATCATAAATGAAATCATAAGTGAAATGTATACAACTTTTACTTGTCAACAAAAAATTAAACAAATTAAGGTGAAATAAAGATTTTTTATATTTACTTTTTAGTTGTAGGTGGACATAATATCTTTATTTCATTTTTTTAAATGTGGTGCTGAGGTTTGAACCCAGTGCCTCATGTGTGCTAGGCAAGCACTCTACCACTGAGCCATAGCCTCAGCCCCAAAGATTTTTTTTTTTTGACAAACAAAAATCTGAGAACATTGTAACCAGAAAACCATCACTATAAGAAATATTAAAGGGCTGCAGTGGCATACATCTGTAATCCCTGGGGCTCGGGAGGCTGAGGCAGGAGGATTGCAAATTCCAATCCAGCCTAAGCAACAATGAGGTGCTAAGCAATTCAGTGACACCCTGTCTCTAAATAAAATACAAAATAGGGTTGGGATGTGGCTCAGTGGTCAAGTGCCCTTGAGTTCAATCCCTGGTACCAAAAAGAAAAAAAAAAAGAAAGAAACATTAAAGGAAATTCATTAGTCTGAAAAGAAAGGATACCAGATGCAAACTTGGATCAAGATCAAGAAATTAGTGAAAGAAATGGTAAAAATGTAGGCTAAATGTTAAGACTGTTCATTTTTGCTGGGTGCAGTGGTGCATGCCTGTAATTTTAGAGATCTGTAGGCTGAGACAGAGAATCTCAAGTTCAAGGCTGGCTTCAGTAACTTAGAAAGACCCTGTCTCAAAAAAAATTTTTTTTTTCCAAAGGGGATTGGGGATGTGGCTCAGTGGTAAAGCACACTGGGTCTAATTCCCAGAACAACAACAACAAAAATGACTTCACTTTTAATTTCTTTAAAATATAATTGTGATTTAAAGCCAAAGTAATAGCATATTATAGGCTTCTAATATTTGTAGAAGTAAAGTGCGTGACAGTAGCACAAAATACCAGAGGAATAAAAGGTAATTAAATTGTTATAAGGTATTCACATTATATGTGGAGGAATAAACTATTATTTAAAGGTAGATGGTGATAAGTTAAAGATTACATACCATAAACCATAAACCCTAGAACGACCACTCACAGAATTAAAAAGGACTTCTTATCAACTATTAGCAGACACAGAATAAAATACTAAATCATACTCAACTAATTTGAAAGAAGGCAGGGAAATATGGAAAAAAAGGACTAAACAACAGATGGGATAAGGAGGAAATGAAATGCAAGATGACAGACAATAATCCCAATCATATCAATATTACATTACATGGAAATGGTCTGCATGTTCCAATTAAAAATCTGATATTTTCAAAATAAATCTAAAGGCAACATCCAACTATACCCATCTATAGAAAATGTACTTCATGTATAAAGGGTGAAAAAAGATAAATCTTGCAAAAACTGATTATAAGAAAGCTGAGGTGGCAATGTTAATATCAGAATAAGGTAGGCCTTAGGATAAGATATAATATCAGGGATAAAGGTAAAATGATAAAAGGCCAATTTATCAGGCTGGGGATATGGCTCAGTTCATATAGTGCTTGCCTTGCATGCACAAGGCCCTGGGTTCAATCCCCAGTGAAACACACACACACACACACACACACACACACACACACACATACACAGTCAGAATGTTGACATTCATTAAAAAGCATGATCTATAGAGAAATAAATTCACAAGAGAAAAAATTCATTAAACTTCTATTGAAATTTAAAACTTTTGCTCTGAAAAAGTCCTAGTTAAGATGAAAAGGTAAACCATAGACTAGAAGAAAGTACTTCCAAACCACGTCTGACAAAGGACTAATATCTAAAATAAAATATACAAAAAAACTACCTAAACTCAACAGTTATAACAATTTGAAAATTCTGATTAGATGGCTGAGGATGTAGCTCAGTAGTAGAATACTTTTCTAGCATGCTTGAGGACTTGGGTTCAAACCCAAGGACCACCCCCCCCCACAAACACAAAATTCCAATTAGAAAGTGGGCCAAAGAAAGAAAGCAGACTTATTCCTGAAAAAGATATATGGATGACAAAAAAAATCTAAGAAAACATATTCAATATCACTAGTCACTGTAAATATGCAAATTAAAACCACAGTGAGATGTCATACATCTATTTTTAAAGCTAAGATAAAAAATAGTGACAATACCAAATGCTGGTGAAATGTGCAGAAAATGGATCTCTTGCACACTATTGATGGAAATGAAAAATGGGAGGGGAAGGGGGGATAGGAAGGGCAGCAGAATAAAATAGACATTATTATTGCTATATGCATATAGGTGACTGTATGACCAATGTGATTCTGCAAACTGTACAATCAGAAAAATGAGAAATTATACCTCATTTGATTCAAATGTATGAATTGTCAAGATCATTGTACTGTCATGTGTAACTAATAAAAACAAACAAACAAACAAACAAAAAAAAAGAAAAATGGATCCTCTGGAAAAAAAGTTTGATAGTCTCTATAAAGCTAACCATACATTGTCATATGATACAGCAATTACACTCCTGGACGTATATGCCACAGAAATCAAGACTTATGCCACAAAAACTTGTATACAATGTTCATAGCAGCCTTACTCAAACATCTTCCAAGAGGTGAATGATTAATTAATAAAAATATTATTCAGTAATGAAAAGGAGCAGATTCTTGGTATCTAGAGAAACTTTGAAAGATGTTAAGGGCATTATACTGAGTGAAAAAATGCAGTCTCAAAATGTTACATACTTGTTACATCATTTATATAACATTACAAAATTATAGAGATTATGAACAGATTAATGATTTCCAGAGATTAGGAGAAAGGGTAGGATAAAAAAGTTCCTTCTGGTGATAGAACAGTCCTATAATTAATTGTGGTACCAGTTATAAAAATATGAATATGTGATAAATTTTCATAGAATTATTATATAAACACAAATAAGCACATATTAAAAACTGAAAACTGTTGAAATATGAATATAGCCTATAGATTCTAGCAATGTCAATTTCTTTGATTTGATATTGTACTGCAAATATTATTATTGGGGGAAGCTAAGCGATTAATACCCAAAACCTCTCTACATTATTTTTGAAAATTTCTGAGAGTGTATTGTGACTTTAAAATAAGAGACTTTTTAAAATCAGCATACTATATTTATACAGCCACATTAATGTTTATAGCAGCACAATTCACAACAGCCCAAGTTATGGAAACAGCCTAGGAGCCCATCAACAGATGAATGAATTAAGAATATGCGGTATGTATACATAATGGAGTTTGACTTGGCCACTAAGAAGAATGAAATTATGGCATTTTCCGGTAAATGACGGAACTGGAGAACATGTTAAGTGAAATAAGCCAGACTCAGAAAAATCAAGGGTCAAATGTTTTCTCTCACATGCAGAAGTAAGAGCAAAATAAGGGGGGAAAGTAGGGGAAATCGGCATGAAATAAGAAGAGAGATCGGTGGAATAGAGGAAGGGGATTGGGGGAGGGAGAGAGAAAGAATGGGATATGGGAGGAATGGTGGAATTAAATTGATCAAACTATCCTATATACATATATGAATATGCCACAGTGAATTTCACCTTTATGTGTATCTATAAATAGGTAAAATTTATACTAATAAAAACTATAAGTAAATAGAAGGAAGAATAGTAGAGAGACATCTTCATATATGACATATTATATAAAACATAAACTGAGAGAACCAGAAGAAGAAAGAAAAATCCATATTTGTAGTTAAAGATTTCAACTCTCCTCTCTTGATGATTGATAAGAACAAGTAGAGAGTCAGTAAAGATACAGAAAGGCTATACAACACTACTGAAGAACTTCACCTAACCTGATCTAGCTGAAAACTATATTCTACTGTTAAGAGCAGAATACATAGTTTTCAAATATATAGGAAACATTAATCAAGACTGATCATATTATATGCCATAAAATGAATTTAAAAGAATAAAACCACACAATGCATATTCTTCAGTCACAATAAAATTAAAGTATATGTAGATAACAAGAATATATTTGGGTAATTTTCAAATATTTGGAAATCAAACAACACACTTCAAAAAATCTATGGATCAAAGAAATTGCAAGGAGCATTAGCCAATATTTAACTGAATTACAATGGAATCATAACATCCAAAAAATTAGCTGACTATAGCTAGAGCTCAGAGCTAAGTTTATTTACTTAGGGGTATAAAGTTAACAATCTAACATACAACCTTAAGAAGCTAGGGAAAATAGTAAATTAAAAACAAAGTAGGTAAAGGAAGGAAATAATTAAGAGGATAATGGAAATTAATTTTAAAATGGGCAAGAAATAGCAAAAAGTCAGTGAAATCAAAGTTGCTACCTAATAAACCAAAGAAATTATAAGAGAAATAAATTACAGGATTGGCTATAGTTTAGTGGTACAGCCCTTGCCTAGTATGTATGATAAGCATGAGGTTCTGGATTTGATCCCCAATAACTTCCCAAAAAAGTGAAAATGTAAAAAGAAAAAAAATACACTACAGATCAATGTTCCAATATCCTTCAGAAACATATATGTAAAAATCCTTTACATAATGAACATAAGAAATCCAGTAATAAAAAAAGGAAGGACTAGGATTTATGACAAAATTGAGTATATTAAAAAAATGCAAGGTTAATTAAACATTTAAAAATCAATTTGTAAAATTTACTATATTAACAAAGTAAAATATAGAAGATGTGAAAAAGCATTTGATAAAATAGAACACTTATTCATTATTAAAAAATTCTCAACAAAATAGAAATCAACTTCCTCAATCTGCTAAAAGGCCTCTATGGGTTTTTGTTGCTGTTTACGGTGGTACTGGGGATTGAACCTATGGGCACTCTACCACTGAGCTATATCCCCAAATCTTTTCTTTTTTATTTTGATACAAGAGTCTTGTAAAGTTGCTGAGGGTTGCCTTGAACTTGTGATCCTCCTTGCTCAGCCTCCTAAGTAGCTGGGATTACAAGCATGTACCACCAGGCCTGGCTGGTGTGTGTGTGTGTGTGTGTGTGTGCGCGCACACCTGTGGTACTGTGTACTGAACGTAGGGCCTTGTGAATGCTAGGTAAGTGCTCTACCACTGAGCTACACCCCCAATCCACCTATAAAAATTTAATGGTGGAAAACTGAATGCTTTCCCCAGAAAAAAATAGAAACAAGGTAAAGATATTCACTCTTACTATTTCTATTCAAAATTTCCTGGAAGTCCTAACTAATTCAATAGGGCAAGAAAAAGAAAGAACAGGCTGATAGGAAGAAATAAACTGTATTTATTTGCAAGTATACATGTTTGTGTATACAGAAAATCCTAAGAATTCTACAAAAAGCTACTAGAACTAAAAGTCAATTTATTAAGGACACAGGATCCAAGGTTAGTTCAAAAAGTTAATTATATTTCTATATGTTAACAATAATCAATTGAAAATAAAAATTTAAAATGTACACTTAGAATAACAGAAAGCATTTAATACTAAGGAATAATTTATCAAAATACAAAGGTCTGTAAACTAAAAAGAAAAACATTGCTAAGATAAATTATACTTAAATAAAGAGCTATACCATGTTCATGGACTGAAAATTCAATGATGCTATTTTTTTCCCAAACTAAAGCTATAGATTCAGTGCAACTCTAATTAATACCCAGAAGTCCTTTTTGTTTGTAAAGAAGGTGTCAGAATGATACCAAAATATATGAAAATTAAGGAATATGGAATGGTAAAAACAATTTTAAAAATGAAAACAAAGTTGGAGAGCATATACTACTTGATTATAAGACTTTATTACAACAGTACAGTAATCAAGATAATGGTATTTTGTCACAGTGACAGAAAGCTAAATAACACATAAATTATAAGGGGCTGGGGATGTAGTCAATGGTAGAGTGCTTAGCTAGCATGTGTGAGGTCCTGGGTTTGACCCCTAACACCAAAAGAAAGAGAAAGAAAGAAGAGGGGAAGGTGAAAGAGTATAATAGAAAAAAATGAATTAGTTAGGCTTTATCAAAATTACATATTCTCCTCTTCCAAAGACTACTAAGAAAATGAAAAGCCATGTCATGATCTGGGATATCCACAAAATACACATGGGACAAAGAATTCATATCCAGAATTTATATATATATATATATATATATATATATATATATATATATACACACACACACACACATATATATATATATATATATATATATATATATACACAAGTACATATTACTAAGGATTGAAACTAGAGGTGCTCCACCACTGAGATGCAATTCCATGCCTTTTAAATTTTTTATTTTGAGTTAAAGTCTGGCTAAGTTACTGAGGTTGTTCTCAAACTTGTCATCCTCCTGCCTTAACCTCTTGAGTTACTAAGATTAGGCAATCAACTAAGTTAAAGAAGAGGAAAAGATTTGAGCAGTTACTTCAAGAAAATATACACATAACCAGTAAAGACATGAAAAGATACTCAATATCTTGATTCAATTAAAAAAATGTAAATCATGATAAAATAGTACTACACACCCACTAAGATAGATAAAATGTAAATTTTTGACAATAGGATATAAGTGAAATTCTTTGTACATTGTCAATAGGAATGTAAAATTATAGTGCCAATTTGAAATAATTTTATAGCTTCTTACAAATTAAACTGAGTTTCTGGTATCATATATGCCATCCCCAGCCCAATTCTGCTTTTAAGTATTTACCAAGAGAAATAAAAAAGCATATGTCCACAAAAGGACTTGTTCAAGATTATTCATATCACCTTAATTCACAATAGCACCAAATTGGTAACGACTCAAACATTGATAAAAAATTGAATGGATAAACAAATTGAGACACTTCCACACAGTGCAATACTGCTCATAAACCAAAAGGAAAAAGCTGCTGATATATGCAACAGCACAGATGAATTTTAAAAACTTGTTGAGCAAAAGATGGTGAATACAAAAGAGCACATGTTATAGGATTTCATTTAGATGAATTCTGGAAGAGGCAAAACTAATTTGTAGTGACAGGAAGTAGATCAGTCATTGCCTAGAGCTGGAAATATGGAAAATCAATTACAAAGGGCTATGAGGAATCTTTTGAAGGTTATAGAAATGTTCTAGATTTTGCTTTTGATGGTGGTACACAGATGTAAACATTTGTCAATGTTCCTTGAGCTGTATAATTTCAAAAGGTAAATTTTAATGTATTCTACTTCAATAAAGCCAATAAGTTTCAAAAACACAAATGGGTAATGGCAGGTCTCATTTTGCAAGTAGTGCAGAACATTAAAAAATACCTATGTAATAGTCAGGTATGGTGGTATACACCTGCAATCCAGATAATGATATTTGGGAGCTGATGTGGGAGGATGACTTGAGCCCAGGAGGTTTGAGACCAGCCTAGGCAATAGAGTGAGAACTCATCTCAAGGAAACAAGCAAACAAACAAAAACTAACAATTGCAAGCAGGAACCACGTAAAGTAATTTTAGTAATGAATGGAAAAATTTTTTATTGCTTTCTGACCTTAAAACTTTTTGTGTCAGGCTGGGGTTGTGGCTCAGAGGTAGAGCGCTCGTCTGACATGCGTGAGGCACTGGGTTCGACCATCAGCACCACATAAAGTAAAATAAAGACATTGTGTCCACCTATAACTAAAAAAATAAATATTTAAAAAATATAAAATTTTTTTGTGTAAACATTAAAAACTCTCTTAGTGTTGGTTGTACATTTATATGGAAGAACAATAAATCTAATATTGATTTAATATGACATGATTTTTAAAATTAGGACCATTTAGAATTAAAGCATTCTATTTCTTTGCAAAAATCATATCAAGAAGAATTTAAGAAGTCTTTGGTTTCTCATCCTATAACTTATAGAGCAATAATCCTTTCTATGTCTTGGCAAATTGCCATATTACTTCTGAGTTTGGATTAACTTCCAGCATTTTCTTTATCCTTTGAGCTTTTATTGTTGTGAAATAATCTCTTGAGGGTCCCCTTAATGTAAAGTTTTTTTTTTTTTTTCTGGTGTCACTTTCTTTGGAACATCTTTAGCCTTTTTGACACACAATTGCTTTTCTCATTCCCATTCACCTTCACTAAGCTTTTTTTGGCTGCAGATTCTTAAAGACAGCAGTGTCAACATTCCTGTGGTCTGCTGTTTCTTCTATAACTCCATTTGCATTCAATGCAAATTTCACTGATAGTATTATTGATTTTATTCCTTTGCTGTACTTTTTTTTTCTTTTGGTGTTAGGAATTGGACCCAGGGGCACTTTGTCACTGAGTTACACATCCAACCTTTTTTATTTTTTTATTTTGAGACAGGGTCTTTCTAAGTTGCTGAGGCTGGCATTGAACTTGAAATCCTATTGCCTCAACTTCCTAAGTTGCTGGTATTACAGGTATGTGCCACCATGCCTGGCTTACACTTTTTATCTTTGCAGGCCAATTCTCTCTATATATTTTCCTAAAATGTCATATGGTTTGTTGCTGTGAGACAAGGAGGCATCACAACTACATGCTCTGCTACCTGTGCATGAATAAAATAGCAGATGCACAGTGACCAATCATTGACAGACTTTGAAAAAGCTCATGCAATTGTTCACTGATCATTGTGCTCACCTGTTATTTGCAAAGTGACGTATGAACTGAAAGACTAGAATACAAAGTTTGTATTTTATACAATTTCTCAGAGTTAAATTATCATGGTAATTAAAATTTAAATTATTTTTAGGAGACTGATGCTATTTAAACTGTGGTAACTGAAATTTGTTTATATCGCAACCATTCAAAGCCAGACTGTTACCTTTGCATAATAAAGGGGAAATAAGAAAACATGTGCTTTTTTTCCCAAAAAGAAATACAGAGGATTAAACCAAAAACTAAGGAAACTGATTATCTATAAGGTGTGGTACTTATGAGGAAGAAAGGATAAAGGAAGAGTGATAATTTTCTGAATACTTTAAAAATAGTTTTGACTGTTAACTTAATATTCAAAAATATTAACCAACAAGGAATGTGGAAAAACCTCTAAAATGCCATATAACAGAAACAAATAAACTTTCACAGCTATACGACAAGTAAGTTTTCAACACAGTACACTGGCCATATATATCCTCAGTTTAAAGCAACCATTACATCATATCTTTAACATTGTTATCCTTGGGGTTTTTTGGGGGGAGGGAGGAGGAGCTACTAGGGATTGAACCTAAGGGTTCTTAACCATTGAACCATATCCCCAGCCCTTTTTATATTTTATTTAGAGATAGGGTCTCATTAAGTTGCTTACAGCATCACTAAGTTGCTGAAACTGGCTTTGAAACTTCAATCCTCCTGCCTCAACCTCCAGAGCCTCTGGGATTATAAGCATGTGCCACCATGCCCAGCAGGTTTTCCTCATTGGTATCAGTATAGCAATTCTGAAATTACTTTTTGTGTACTTTGGTATTGAGCAAAAT
Organism: Urocitellus parryii; assembly: GCF_045843805.1. Classification (NCBI taxonomy): domain Eukaryota; kingdom Metazoa; phylum Chordata; class Mammalia; order Rodentia; family Sciuridae; genus Urocitellus; species Urocitellus parryii. The sequence goes on along the minus strand of NC_135531.1, from coordinate 95,906,178 downwards.
AGTAAAAATATTCATAATTTTGGAAAATACAAAGATGAAAAGGGGGAAGGCTAAGAAGAACCTGAATTGTAGGCATCAATATGAACTCATGATTTCAAGGGAATATGTGCAGATATAGATATGGTTGTAATTTTTGTGTGTTTCCTAGCTATCTCTGTCTGCTGAAAAGACCTAGAAACAGTGACAGACCATTAGCAACGAACACACATAGCACCTAGTTCTTATTTTCTAAATATTACTTCCTACCAGAAAAAAGCAGGGCTTTTGGAATAAATGGTTCTTTTCAGGACTAGAGTAGAGAAAGTTTAAGATTAGTCTAGAATACCTTCTTACATCAGAAAGCAAGAAAGGAATTAAGAAAATGAATGAGTATGGCAAAAGGACAGAGGAACTAGCCTGATGTTTACCCATCATGATGGGCAAAATTTGAGATTAAAAATTGTAAATGGTTCAGATGAGTAGATAAAAAAATTTGTGATATGTATATACAATGGAATATTACTTGGCCATAAAGAAGAATGGCTTTATGACATTTGCCAGTAAATGGATAGATTTGGAGACTATCATGCTAAGTGAAATAAGCCAATCCCCCAAACCAAAGGTCGAATGAGTTCACTTATACTTGGAAGCTAAACATCAGTAAAGGGGGGTAGGGAATAAAAGAAGTTCAGTAGATAGACAAAGGGGAACAAAGGGCAGGGAGGGAAGATAGGTGTAGGAAAGACAGAAGAATGACTCTAACATAATTTTCCTAGGTAGATATATGAAAATACCTAAGTGAATCTCACTCTCATGTATACTCACAAGAATGGGGTCTGCTGAGAGCCATTAGCCAAGTAGGTATGACAATTTCCTTGCCAGTGTACCCCATGTTGCTTAGAGGAAGGACTCATGGAAATGGACTTGCCTTGGACATTTACAGTGACATTGCATGTATGCTTGAGTAAGGTGACCTTGCTCAAGGACCAGGGCAGATCCGGGTTTAGGGCGGATCAGGTTTTAGGGAGTATCCCACTCCTTGGGTTTAGGGCAGTTCCAGGTTTAAGGTGTACCCTGCAGGGAATAGGGCGTATCCTGCTGATTAGAGCCTGGTGGAGTAGTGGATTTCCCCAGAACGTGTGTAGAGTGCCGTGTGAGTTCGGGAATAAAGAATTGCTGTTTGAATCTACAAGGCTGTGAGTGGCTCGTGATTTTGTGCCCAGCCAGACTGCGGCAGGGGTCCAAATTAGAATAAAATATATTCCATGCTTGTGTAATTAGGTCATAATGGATTCTACTGTCATGTATAACTAAAGAGAACCAATAAAAATTAAAATGTAAATGTCTGTAATAAAATTTAGCTTATTGAAAGAACACATGAACACATAAGCCATACATGAATAAATGAAAGAGAAGGAAAGGCTCTTCCTTATATTCTAAAGCCGACTAATAAATAAAGAAAAATATTACTAATAGATTTAGAAAATCCTATCTCCGTGATTGGGCTAACCTAGTGACTTTGCTTCAAATGAACTAGATATAGGAAAAGTGATGGCATTTTGTGTTCAAAATTAAGTTTACAAAATATTGTGACTTCCCTCATATTTCCCCTCTCTGGATCTTTCCTTTACTCACTCTGATGGAAGCCAGCTGTCATGTTTTGATCTGCCCAATAGAGAGGTAAAAAATGGCAAGAAACTAAGGTAGACCTCTAGCTAACTGGGGTCTTGCTGATGGGACTGCAAATTGGTGCAGCCAATAAGGAAAGCAGTATGGAGATTCCTTGGAAAACTGGGAATGGAACCACCATTTGACCCAGCTATTCCTCTCCTCGGTCTATACCCAAATGATTTAAAACACAGCATACTACAGGGACACAGCCACATCAATGATCATGGCAGCACAATTCACAATAGCTAAACTGTCGAACCAACCTAGATACCCTTCAGTAGATGAATGGATTTTAAAAATGTAGCATATATACACCATGGAATATTACTTAGCAATAAAAGAGAATAAAAACTTGGCATTTGCAGGTTAAATAGATGGAGTTGGAGAAGATAATGCTAAGTGAAGTTAGCCAATCCCCCAAAAAACAAATGCTGAATGTTTTCTCTGATAAAAGAAGACTGACTCATAGTCAGGTAGGGAGAGGGAGCATGGGAGGAATAGAGGAACTCTCGATAGGGCAGAGGGGTGGGAGGGGAAGGGAGGGGGCAGGAGGTTAGCAACAATGATGGAATGTGATGGACATCATTATCCAAAGTACATGTATGAAGACATGAATTGGTGTGAACATACTTTATATACAAACAGAGACATGAAAAATTGTGCTCTATTTGTGTGATAAGAATTGTAATGCATTCTGCTGTCATGTATTTAAAAAATAAAATCAATTAAAAAAAAGAAACTGGAAAAACAACCAACAACCCACAGAAACTGGATTTTGCCAATAACTCTGTAAGAGAGATTAGAAGTAGATCCTTCTGCAGCCAAGACAACATCTCTGGCTGACATCTTAATCATAGTACTTTGTGAAAGACCTTGAGGTAGAGGCACTCAGCAAAGCCACACCCAGATTCCTGATCCAGCAAATTTATGAAATAATAAAAATAAATGTTTTTAAAACCTCTCTTTTCTCTATATACACACATATGTATACGTATACATACATACACATATGCATATATATTCTGAATAGATTATCACAATGGAAGGAATCAGGTATTAATGCAATGTGATTATATGTCCAAAAACACAGTTAGTATCTACACTTGGATGTTTCTCAGAATCTCAAACTGGACATGCCTACAACTTGACTTTTGATTTATCTTAAATCCACCCTTCTCTAATCTTCCATATCTTTCCAAATTGTACATTTATCCCTTCGTTTATTAATTTGGAAAACTGGACATCACTCATCCATTGTCTTTATTGAGTCATCAAAAATTTTATTAAGGATCTTGACAGCAGTGATCTTGCTGACGCTGAATAATATAATAATAAAATAGTCCCTACCATCATGAAGTTTACATTTCACTTATCCCAAAATTAAGTCTTACTGAATGTATTTTCTAAATATACTTTCAATATATCCACCTATTTCTCTATCCAGTGCCTCCCCTTTAATCCAAGTCAGCACTATTTCTTGGCAGTGACATTGTCATAGTCTCTGGTCAAGTCATCCTATTTGCATTGGTAACCCTCAAAATCATTTTTCCATATAGCAGCTGAAGTCATCTTTAAAATTCAAACCATATTCTGTTATTGTCTTCTTTAAAACCTCTTGAGATCTGGGCATGATGGTACATGCCTGTAATCCCAGAGGGTTGGAAGGCTGAGGCAGAAGGATCACAAGTTTGAGGCCATCCTCAGCAACTTAGTGAGGCCATAAGCTACTTAGCAAAACTCTGCCTCAAAATAAAAAATGTAAAGGGCAGGTGTTGGGGCTGAGAATGTGGCTGAGAAGTAAAGCATCTCTGGGTTCAATTCCTGGCACAAAAATCAAAATCAAAACCAAAACTAAATAAAAACAAAACAACAACAAAACAACTCCTAAATATAATGGTATTTAGGATAAAATTCAGGTCTTTAATGTGGTTTGCAAGGTTCTGTCTACCTTGCTAGTCTCATCTATATATTTTCCATTTCCAGCCTCCTTACCCCTTTTTAAATGCTTGAGTCATACTTTTCCTGTTTTTAGGACCTTGATACATGCTATTCCCTCTACCTGACAATTTCTTTTCTTTAATTCTCCTTCTTATCTACTGGCTAACTTCTACTCGACCTTCAGATTATTACTGAAAGAAGCCTCCCCTGACCACCAGACTAAGCTCTCTTAGTGCTATTGTATTTCCCCTTGATAACAGTAATCAGGCCTTCAAAGACCATATATTATAATGGGGCCCAATAAGGCAGGAATCATGTCTGCCTGTTCATTGCTGTATCCTTGTCATCTAAAACAGTGCCTTCCAGGTGACAGTTGGTCAGTAAATGTTTGTTATATAAGTGAATGAATGAACCACCCACTATCAGCCTTGGTCATTCCTCAATGTTTACTACTTCTGGGTGGCTTTCCCAACCTATCAACTGCAGAAGTTGGAAGCCTAAACTTACAGAGGTGGGTTAGGCTATACCACTCTCATACTATTATTATTATTATTTACTGTACTGATCTTTCTGACATTTGCCCGTAGTTATTTTTAATTAATTTCTTGTGGATTGTAGTAGTGTGGGAATAGAGCACTCTGCACCTTTCATTTTTGAAAACTTGGAATATATGAAAAATTTTTTTTCTGTAAACTAGCAATAAACAATCAGAAAATAATATATAAAACAATAATAATTACAGTAACATTAAAACATCAAAGATATAGGGGTAATTTAATAAAAGACATGTAAGACCCTTTTTCAACTTTCACTATAGTCAAGAAATGGAAGCAATCCAAGTGTCCATTCACTAATGAATGGATAAAGAAAATGTAACACATACATACACACACACACAATGAAGTACTATTCAGTGATAGAACAGATGAAATCCTGTCACTTGTGACAAGATAGATGGAACTGGGAATAATTATGTTAAGTGAAATAAGCTAGGCATCATCTAACTTGTATCTGGAATCTGAAAAAAGTTGGTCAACTCATAGGAGTTGAGAATAGAATGATGGTTACCAGAAGCTGGAAAGAAAGAGAGTGGGGTAGGGAAAGATTGATCAATGGGTACTAAGTTACAGTTAGACAGGAGCAAGAAATTCTGTTGTACTCTTACATAGTTGGGTGAATATAGATAACAGCAATGTACAATATATTTCTAAAAGCTAGAAGAGATGATTTTGAAAGTTTTTGTTATAAACGATAAATATTTGAAGGATACGTATCTCTAACCTGATTTAAATATTGCACAAACTATGTATCTAAAAACACATAGCACCATATTAATATAAACAATTTTATATATTGTTTAAAAATATTTTTAAAAAGGCCTCTGCACTAAAAGCTAAAACCATAGCTGAGAGAAATTTTAAAACATGCAATTAAATGGAAAAATATACCATGTTCATGGATTGGGAAATCTCAATATTATTTATTATGATCCCCTGCTTCCCAAATAAGAGATATAGATTCAATGCTGCCAAGTTTATTCTCCTAGAAACTGACAAGATGATTTTAATTTGAAAGACAAAGGACCAAGAATGGTCAAAACAATATTGACAAAGATAAAATGGTTGGAGGACTTGCCTACCTGATTTTTCAAAAGCTACTATAAAGCTACAATAATTAAGAAAGTGTAGTATTTGAAAAATAATAGAAAAACAGATAATATGTGTAAATATATTGATGAAATAATTTTCAACAAGAGTTCCAAAGCAATTGATAGAAAAGGAAAATATTCTCAATAAATACCACTGAAAAATATGGAAAAGATCCTTAATCACCACCCCACCAAATTGCTACTTTATACTACAAGGAAAATTCATTTTAAAAAGGTAAACAGAAAGAAGAGTCAACAGCTGTTAAATAAATGCCCTTTGCTCACCAGATAGTCACTATCTCTCTTAATATACTGCTACAACAGGTAATACACAAGCTAAATCCAGTGCATGCAAGTGACACATATTTTTTGAGATGCATGTTGACTTTTCTTGCTTTTAAAGGTTTAGCAGACCCTTTGGGTAAGCACCTAGATTCAGGCTGAAGATATAAAATCATGTAATTTGCTAAATTCCTTTTAGAGACCAAAACCCAGGCATCATTTTATAATAAAACCAACAAAGCCCACAAAATCCAAGACAATAAAGAAACCTACTGTGAGTAACCAGACATAAGCATCTTCCTACCTACCACTATTTCTCCTTTCACTCATTTCAACTCCTTTCACAACATTTCATGTTACCTATTATATCCAATTTGGCTTTCCAAATATGAGTATTTTATTTTCCTATTTTTCCTGATATAATTTATATTGCAAGCTTTCAATGCACCAACAATTAGGTGCTTATATAATGGGGAATTTTATTTGCAGGTGTTATTCTATAATTTTGGAGGATTTTGTAAAACTGCCAGTTTAGGTCAATGTTATCCAGAAAACTCATACAATCACCTGATTACTAGGACCAGTCCATGTCCAGCATTCTGTGCTAGCCCAAGCTCACTTAATCCATTTAAACTGGCCTAATTTCCCAAGCCTCATAGGGAGAGAATCCCTTTGTATCAGGGAATGATGGAATAGATGTAGCGGGGAGAAAAAAATTCTATCCAGCTTCTAGTAATGTTTATAATTTATTTTGAAAAGCAAGATTCAGCAAGAAAAGAAGCCTGGGACACTCAGTCACAAGAAGTTCTTCTGTGGAACAATACTTTTAAATTGGGTCTAGCAACTTCCATGTTTTTCTTAGATTTATTGAAATAATTGGCTAACATTATTAGTCAAAATGTCTTTTCGTCATGAGAGGAATTTTCTCAAATAGAAAATGAAAAATTCGGGCTGGGGATTTGGCTCAAGCGGTAGCGCGCTCGCCTGGCATGCGTGCGGCCCGGGTTCGATCCTCAGCACCACATACCAAAGAGGATGTTGTGTCCACCGAAAACTAAAAAATAAATAAATAAATATTTAAAAAAAAAAAAGAAAAGAAAATGAAAAATTCATGTGTTGGATAAGAAGTGATAAACAATGATTCTGAGTAAGATTTGCCTCCTGCCTCCTATTTTTGTATAAACACAATTTGAATATGAAGGTGAAATTATAATCAAACAAATATAAAATATATAATCACAACATGTTACCTACTTACAAGGCCCAAAATTCTGTAGCCCATCTGACATTCCTGTCATCCATACCATTGTCCCTAAAGCTCAATTATGCCAAATATTTCTCATTTGGGGGCTTTTTGTTTTGCTGATAGAAATGTTCTTTCCTGTGTTAGCTGAAAAGATTTCATGGTGGAGGAAAACCTACCTGTGACTGAACTTATTTCATCAAGAATTCCGCACATTGAAGGGTGGATTCTGGCCCAATCAGCATCATCCCCTTCCCTCAAAGGTTTCCTGCAGTGAGGTTGCTACTGAGTCATGAGGATCAGAGCTTCCAGAAAGGAAATACTATCTCTGGAATAGTAGGAGAAGAACACACCTGGCAGGAATATGGAATAATAAAGCTACAGTCCCCTAAGTCCTATAGGGAAGGAATTCAAGACAGGACCATTTTGGGGTCTTCAACACTTCAAAACCAACACAAATAATGCCCCTGAGGAAGAATTAAAAAAAGAAAAAGAAAGTAAAGCTAAGGTAATCACCAGAAAAATAAATTAATTTTGGAGTCAGAGAGTAACTCGGCAGGAAGATTGTTGAGGTGTGGCAATGCTTCCTACAGGCTGTTAGCGAAGACTGTGAGAAGCATGTTGGTGTCAAGAGGGCACTGGCCATCCACTGTCTAGATGGTGACTAGATCTATAGACAGTGGCATCATGATCAACTTGCCGGCTCTGAACCCCAGGCTTGGAGACCAGGTAGCCAGGCTCCACAGCTTGAGGCACAGTGTCAAAGAGCACTGAGCTGTCGGGTGCCAGTGTAGGGTACAGCACCAGTGGAGCTTTGTGGCAGTAGTTGCCTACTAACAGATGCAAGTTCAGTGCCGGCAAGCCTTGGTCTTAACCTACAGGTCAGCTCAAAAGACCGTAACTGCTTGTGGTTGAAGGCTAGCTGCATAAACACCACCTCGCTCTGTTGGCTCACAGACATATAGGCCCATAGTGCCCAAGGTGCCGGGTCATTGGCTAGGGAGGAATTGGAAACATGGCCTTTGGTGCCCGAGTCAGGATCAGAGGCACTGATTTGAGCGATGGAAGCTCTGAGGAGGGTTGTGCTCAGCCAAGTGTAAAATATATGGGGCTTAGTTGGAAAATATTCGGGGCTTAGTTGGATACAGTGGCCCTCTTGTTGATGATGTATAGGGCAATGCCTGTGCTGGAAGAAAGGGGCAGCTTGCTCTTGTCAGTGGTTGTGAGTGACATTGTACTGTAGTCTGATCCTGATCGAGGGTCTCATCTGTTACATCTTGGAGGAAGATTAAATTCTGAATGGTGAATTTATTTTCTTGTATCAGACATATGTCCACCCTATTTTCTCCCAAATCTGGATTTTGTGTTTTAAACAGAGAGATTACTGTCTGGGATGCAGAATCTTCTGGAAGCATTGTGGAATTAGAAGTAAAAGTCACCTCTGGGATACTGTCATTATCTTCTAGAATTTCTGTCTCAACAGTACATTGATTGAGCCACCAGTCCTCTCTCCTTGCCTCCAAAACTGAAGAATATTTTTTAATCTCTCCAAAGTCCAATGTACTTAAATTTTTTGTTTCTCCACTCTTGTTTTCAAGGCCAAATTGGAAATTGGTACTCTGGGCTGCAAAGGCCTAACTGATCTCTGTATTAGTTCCCACATCCTGGTTGATGCTTCTTACCCTCAGCATGGAGGTGCCCAAGGACATGTCTTCTGAAGGACCATCCATTACATGTCTTCATTGAACACAGGGGGTTGTCATTGGCATTGACCACCAGGATCTGAGTGTTGCCATTTATGGAAGGTCCCCACTATCTAAAGCTGTTAGCACTAAGAGATGGGTACTATGGTTTTCCTGGTTTAGTGGCTTGTCTAAGATAAGTTCAACATATTTCTTTCCACTGTTGGTCTCTTTTACTTTGAAGATAAATAAAGAATTGCTGCTAAGGTAGGAATTTTGAAAGGAATTGCTTGATACCTTAGGGTCTTCCAAAGATTATATAGTAAATCTTGCTCATGGTTGGGTCAACTCAGAGATATTTAACTTAATAATATTCCTGCTAAACTGTAAGGTATTATCATTCACATCCTGATTCTCTATGTTAAAATGAAAAACATTTAAAGGATTTTCAATTATGGTTTCTAAATGCATGCTATGGTAAAGCCATGTCCCCCATTAGGTATAGTTCCCAAAGATGAACTCAAAGTGTAACACTAGAGAATCTCTTTCCTAAGATACAGACTCTTTAAGCTTGATCAACATCTCTTCACAACTATATGAGGAAAAAGTAGATTTCCCACCAGAATCACCAATTCCAGATCAGAGTTAAACTGTTACATACTACTGAGAAACTACACACAATTTAACAATATTAACACTCACAAAATTGCTTACAATTGTCTCATTATATCATTTGATTTCCACATTATTGAAAAATGATCTATGAAGTGTATAATTTCATCAAGGTTCTTAGGCTGTTGCTAATTCAATATTTCTTTTTTTAATATTTATTTTTTAGGTGTAGATGGACACAACACAATGCCTTTATGTTTATGTGGTGCTGAGGATCAAACCTGGGTCCCACTCGTGCTAGGCGAGCGCTCTACCACTGAGCCACAATCCCAGCCCTCAATATTTCTTTTAGGATGAAATTAGTAGAAGAATGTTTGCTGACAGATTACATTTCAATATCCTGCAGAGCCTAGACTTTTAAGTTATAGCCGAACACATCAATTAACTTATTAAATCTAATGAATGAGTACCCCTTGCCAGAGCACATAGGAAGACAAGCAAAGTCCTTGATATACTTTCATTATTGGAACCAGAAGAAATATAAACATCCAAACCCATTACTCCAGTCTTGGAAAGCAATCAACAAATATTTTAGTTATCAATTATCAACAACCATCCTAAATGATCTAAACTTAAGATTGTGTTTTGTACATCCCAAACCAAATAACTTCAAACTTTAGGTTTTGGTGATCTGTTTTCCAGTTAAACTGCTTTTTGTTTCCCCAGTACTGGGGATTAAACCCTGGGTACTCTTCCACTGAGCTATATTTATATCCTCAGCTCTTGTTTCTTTTCTTTTTTTTTCTTTCTTTCTTTCTTTTTTTTTGGTGTGTTGTTGTTGTTTGGTTTTGAGGGGAGGCAGCAGGGGGTAGGGGGTATACTGGAATTGAACCCAAGGTGCTTTACCACTGAACCACATCCCTAGCTCTTTTTATTTTTTTATTTTTTTAATTTGAGACAGGTTCTCACTAAGTTGCTTAGTGTTTCACTAAGTCATTGAGTCTAGCCTCAAATTTGTGTTCCTCCTTCTTCAGCCTGGGTTCCCAGGATTACAGATTAGTGTCACCATGGCTGGCCTTTCCCTCTTCTTTTAAATTGTTTGTGTGTGTGTTTTAATTTTTGAGACATTGTCTCACTAAGTTGCCAAAGTTGGTCTTGTAAACTGCTTTTTTACAATAAGAAGTTTGATAGGACCTTTGTTTAGATCACACTATTCAGACAAAAAATTAAGATTCACAAATCTTAATTTTTTGTCTGAATAGTGTGATCTAAACAAAGATGAAAATGCCTAGGAACTTAAGATTTTTAAGTCAGCCTCCAGTTGTCCCATTGTATTACTGGGAGACGTACATAATTCATTATGACTTTTCCCAATAGAATGGCAAGTATGCTGGCATTGAAAGCATGAATTTTTCTGTCAACCATAAAAAATGGCTATAGTTAATTAACTACAAGTTATGAATAAGATTATTTATATATTACCCCTAATCCTGATCACAATTTTTCAAATTAGGTATTATTATCCCTGTTTTACTGAAACTCAAAGAGATGAAATAACTTCTCAAAGGTGAAGAAGTTACCTATTTGCAAAACTCTGTCTTCTATGATACTACATCCAAAAACTCATGACACTGTTATCATTCATTAATAAACAACTGCTTAATGAAGACTTTCCCACTCAAACTGATTTTTAAGATGGTCTAAGAGTCATGAATATTCATATCCTAGCTCTTACTGATTTGTCCTTAAATCAAGTTAGGTGAACAGATATCAGCATAATTATAACTTATTGGATAGATTCTTAAATAATTTTTGTTTTTTAACTACAGCTTTCATTTTGAGTTGCCCATCATATGTGAACTGCCATGTGATAAACATTTTGATAGTTTCTGCAAGAGTGCATGCACTGCTATCTATTTCTCTTAGTGTTAGTCATAGAACATTATACTTAGTAACTTCTATTGGAACTAAAAGCAAATTTTCTATTTTTATATAGGCTCAAATGCTTCCTGTTTTTAAAGCACACAAGTGGAACCACACAATCTATATTACTTCTATTTTGTTGTTGACGTTGTTCTTGGTTGTTAAGAAGCATAAAGAGATATGTGCTCTTGGTAGAAGAAACTACGTCATTTTGGAGCCATTTGATTACCTTTCTTTCTCTATCTTTTATAAACCTAGGTATTGACTACTGTATCTTTAAAGTAGACAGGTAACAAATAAAAAGAAAAAAAAGTTAATTTGGATGTTTTAGTTCCCTACCCCTTTAAAAGGGGATACAAAAAGAAACCTTTTTGTATTCCCTTCTTGCTTTCTCAAGAGTAATATACCTTTGCTTCCAATTTCTGTTAAACATTCTACACTAATCATAAGGTTTTCAGGAAACAGAATCTGTGCACTTTCAAGAAAACTCTCCATGTTTATAAAAGTTATAGAAATTTTAATGTAGAAAGAAAGGGGATTTCTGCAAAGTTCCCATCATACCAAAAATGTGCCCCAAACACATTTATTTTTATTATTTTATTATTAAATATTTATTTTATTATTAATAATTTATTATTAATAAAAATTTTATTATTTTTTGTGGTGCTGGGCATCAAATGCAGGGCCATGCATATGCTAGGTAAGTGCTCTCCCACATCCCCAGACCTTTTTTAAATTTTTATTTTCAGAGAGGGTTTAACTAAGTTTCTCCAGCTTGCTTGGAAATTGAGATCCTCCTGCCTCAGCCTCCCGAGTAGCTGGGACCAAAAAATTTTTTTTCTAAATTTCTTCAAAGAAATTCTCAGCTGAGTAGATGGCAAAGATAGTTCACTGTGCCATTTTGTTAATTCTGAATACTTCACAAAGTCATCATTAATATGATTGGTGCAGGTAAAATGAGCAAAAGAAATGTGTGACTTTATTACAGTATTTTTTATGTATAATACATATATGTAGTATTACTGAAATGTATAATAGAGGTAAAAATATCTTCACAGTTCTTCCTCATGACAATTACATTGTATATTTGAGAAAAATTCCAATGTATAAGAAATAAACCTGCCATATTTGGAAATTTAATGAATAAAAACATGAAATGACTTAAGACACCAAGAAAGTATAAATGTATATATCTCTGATAACCAGAAATTAATGTTAATTAACTAGCAGTAATCACACATCAGATAAACCTCATTGGTTACGATACTGCCACTGTGCAAAGCTTGAATTAATGTCCTTTAAAATAAACTAAATGTATTTTATAAATGGAAGCAATCTCAAGTTTAGTTAAAGGGTATTCTAGGGCTGGGGTTGTGGCTCAGTAGTAGAGCTCTTGACTGGCATGTGTGAGGCATTGGTTTGATCCTCAGAACCACATAAAAATGTACTGTGCCCATCTACAACTAATACACACACACACACACACACACACACACACACACACACATATTTTAAAACCATTCTATTGGGACTGGGGATATAGCTTGGTGATAGGGAGCTTAGCATGCTCTGGTGCAGCACCACAAAAATATATACATATACAAAACTTTTTCTTTCTGGTGTTGGGGATTGAATGTAGGGGGAATTCTACCACTGAGCTACATACATTCCCAACCCTTTTTAAAATTTTACACAAGGTCTAGCTATGTTGTAGAAGCTGTTTTTGAATTCAAGATCCTCCTGCCTCAGCCTCCCTAGTAGATGGGTTTACAGACAAGTGCTACCAAGCCCAGCAAGAATCTATGTTCTTAACCGATAAATTGACTTTAAATGTTTGACACAAAGCTGCTACATAGCTAATAGGAAAAATATTATAAGCAGGAAGAGTATTATAGTTGATAAACTAGAAAACTATATAGAATATTAACTAAGTACTTTATAATTTGTTTATATAGTACATAATTAGTACACTAATAATATTGTCATATTGTTTATATAAACGTTTAAATACATATTATCTATGTTTGTATACATTCATATATACACATACATATATATTTATAAACAAGGCATGAGGAAACAGAACAACTGGGTTGTGAGTGTGTGCGAAGTGCACGTAAATTTACTGGCATCTGCTTTATCAATTCTAAATACACATGAATCAGCTATACTAAGAGGTATTTTGATCCTAACTCAGAGAATATATGATATGGACTCACCTGAATTAATGCATGATTGTCTTTAGAGAAGACCAAATCACCTGCCAGCAAAAGAGGCTCACTTTTCTCACAGCTCTCCTGACTGATGAGTGTGTCTGCGTAGTTGGGCTGCGGAAAGATCAAATGGCTTTTCCGCGAGTCGGCAGTGAGGGAGACCTCATGCGAATAGGTCTGTAGAAAAGCGCGCACCCCGTCCACGCCCACAAAGTGAGAGGCGGGTACGCCAGCCAATCCATTTCCTGCAGCCTGGAGCTGGCGCAAGGAGTGCCATCGCCTCAGCCTGAGCGCCAGCAACACAATAACAAAGGCCAGGAAGACACAGGACACTGCAGCCACCGCCACCACCAGGTAAAGTGTGAGGCCTGAGGTTTCAGAGTTAGCAGGAGACACTAGAGTGCCCAGATCTGCGAGAACGTCGGGGATGCTGTCGGCCACCACCACTGTGAGCGTGACAGTGGCCGAGAGAGGGGGCCGGCCGTGGTCCTGCACAGCCACCACCAGGCTCTGCTTGAGGGCATCTCTATCCAGCAGGGTCCTTGTGGTGCGCACCTCACCCGTGTGTAGTCCAACAGAGAAAAGCCCTGGCTCGCTGGCCTTCAACAGGCGGTAAGACAGCCAAGCATTCTGGCCTGAGTCCTTGTCCACTGCTACTACCTTAGTCACTAGGTATCCGGGCTCTGCAGATCGGGGTGCCAGCTCTACCCCAGTGGAGCCATCAGTGGGGAGGGCAGGATACAGGATCTCAGGAGTGTTGTCATTCTGGTCCAGAATGAAGAGGCTCAAAGACACGTTGCTGCTGAGTGGAGGTTTCCCACTGTCACGTGCCATTACTTGCAGCTGTAGCTCTTGGAATTGCTCATAGTCGAAGGAGTGCAATGCGTACAGAACGCCGGTGTCTGAGTTAATAGAGACATAGGAGGACACGGGTGCCCCCTGGAGGTTGTCCTCAGCCAGGGAATAAGTGACCTGGGCGTTCTCATCACAGTCGGGGTCGAGTGCAATCACGGAGATGATGGAGGCGCCTCTAGGGTTATTCTCTGGGAGATAGGCAGAGTAGGAGGCCTGAAGGAAGACTGGCGAGTTATCGTTTGTATCTGTTACCTTCAAGGAGATATGAGTTTTAGTTGATAGGGGCAGACTTCCCCTGTCAGTGGCAGTCACCGTGATGTTGTAGCTATCAATCTGTTCCCGGTCTAAAACTGTGTCTGTGACCAAACTATAGTAATTTCCGTAAGATTTTTCTAATTTAAAGGGCAAATTCCCTTGGGTAAAACAGACTACTTGTCCATTTTCCCCAGAGTCTTGGTCATTTACTTTTAGAAGGGCAATTAATGTCCCTCTGGGAGAGTTTTCCGGAATTGAGTTGGTGAGAGAGGTGACGATTATTTCAGGGGCGTTGTCATTTACGTCCAGAACTGTGATCAGGACCTTGGTTCGGGCTGAATATCCTGCATTATCCATTGCTTGCACTTCCATCTCGTAGACACCTGATTCCTCATAGTTCAACTCCCCTATTGTTGATATCGTCCCTAAATTACTATCTAGTTTGAAAACTTGGGACGCCTTATCGTCCACGTACCGGAAGGAATACATCACCTTCCCATTGGCTCCTTCGTCCGGGTCAGTGGCATTTACTAGAAGCAGCTGAGTGCCCACCGCCACATTCTCCGGAACACTCACGTGATACTCGGACTGAGCAAACTCTGGTGCATTGTCGTTCACATCAAGAACTATCACGCGGATGTGCGCGGTGCTGGTGCGGACCGGATCGCCCCCGTCCAAAGCCGTGAGGACCAGGTGGTGTGCGGCCTTTTCTTCGCGATCTAGGGCGTGTTCCAGGACCAGTTCCGGATACTTGTTACCGTCTGCTCCGTTTTGCACCTCCAGGGAGAAGTGAGGATTCGGGCTGAGCTTGTAGCTCTGCAGAGAGTTCTTCCCGACATCTGGATCCCAAGCGTGAGGAAGGGGGAACCGCATTCCAGTGGCTGCGTTTTCACTCATTTTTATTTCTAATTCACTTTCACGGAAGTAGGGAGCGTTATCGTTAATGTCCCTTACTTCTACTTCCACCCCGTATATTTTCACTTTATCCTCTATGAGAATCTCTAGATTTAATTGACATTTGATGGCTCCCATACAGAGTTCTTCGCGGTCTATCCTGCCTGCCGTGACCAAGCTGCCGCTTCGCGGGTTCAGAGCGAAAAGTTGAGTGTTACCTCCAGAGACGATGCGGATTCCTCCCTCTGCTAGCTCCCGGGGCTCCAGTCCCAGGTCCTTGGAGATGTCGCCCACCTTAGAGCCTTTCTCCAGCTCTTCAGGAATTGAATAGCGTATCAGGGTGCATCCGGCTTCCCAAAGGATCCCTAGGAGAACTCCCAGCAGGACCAGCCCCTTGCCATCTCGGTGAAGTCTTGCAGAAATCATTGTGTCACTTTCCTCTAGGATTATTTCTAATTCTACCCTTGACACCGAAGTCAGGATCAGCTCTCCTGTCTCCGGATAGTTGAGGCGAGCGGGTGGTGCGAGCTCCTCCGTTCAGTTTCTTCACAAAGATGGTCTGTTTCAATCTATCTGTGCTTGTGTTTTTGGCGCAAGCAAGGCGAACAGGATCTCTGCTTTTCTCTCCCTGATTGGTGAACAGCGGCGCTCAGAGTCCTAACCAATTACTGCACAATCTTGAATTCCCGGGAAAGGATTTTTCATTTTTATACCTCAAATAGCTCCACCTACTGTTCGTCAAATAAGGATAGGAATGGAGCCTACTAAACCAATAGTATTTCTTTAAGTAGAAACTTCAGCGAGGTTATTTTAATTTCCTTAACATTTTCCATATAGAACCACTTTAAGATTGTTTTCTGTAGCTATTTTCCATTTTTTTCCAATCACTTTTTAAGAGACTTTGAAGTTTCCATAAAAGCAATTTTAATCTCATGATTTTAGTGCACTTGCTTTGAGATCCACACCCCTCAACACATCTATTATGGGAGGAGGCTCCCTAGGAACTTCCTGTTTTGATAGTTTTTGTAATAAAATAATTTAAACTTTCAGATTCAGCTATAATGTGGGGCATTTTTTTTCAGTAGATTTTTTTCGTGTGCCTAAATGGAAGCACTACTTTAACAGTTTGGCATATAACACTTAAAATCGAATTTTCATGATTGCAGGGAAAATTAATAATGAGAAATTGAACACGTCATCAGAATCGTACCTGGAAGAAGTCAGGTGAACATGTATCAACGCTTTCAGAATTAAATGGAAGTGTTTCAACTTACATTAACTGGAAATAAAGGTAATACTCTACAATTCTAATAATACATTATAGGGGCTGGGGTTGTGGCTCAGTTGTAGAGCCCTTGCCTACATGTGTGAGGCACTGGGTTTGATTCTCAGCAGCACATATAAACAAATAAATAAATAAAGGTTCATCGATAACTAATAAAATTTTAAAAATAATACATTATATTTCAAAAGAATGTTTTGTGTTCAGAAAATCTTATTAAAAGAAAATTAGTAATCCAAAGAATGTTATAAACTTACCTTTTACTGGGTAACTGAACTACTTCCAGTTATTGAGAATTACCAGTATTATATTTGGAAACACATCAAAATACAGGAAAAAAATCCTCCTAAGAAATAACTGGCTACTATGCTTTCATGAGTGTAAATATTTACATTCTGAGGATAAGCACTTTTGGAAAGGTACTAGGATTGAACCCTGGGCCTCAGGCACTCTACAACTGAACTACAATCCAGTCCTTGGTAGTCACAAAATAATATCTTAAAAATTGGAGGGCTGGGGATGTAGCTCAGTGGTAGAGCTCTTGTCTGGCATGTATGAGGCCCTAAGTTCAATCCTCAGAAATTTTAAATAAGTAAATGTTGGGAGGGAATTTAGAGTTACCTGTAAAGGAAGATGAGACATAAAACTGACTACTTAGTGAAATTCCAAGAACCCCTAGTAAATATGTATATATATCTGAATATTATTATCAAATAATATTTTGATATACCTGAATATTACTATCAATATTACTGTCTTTATTTCTGTATAAAAGCCTTATGTGTTTCCTCTCAATTTATAGTTAATAAAGAAAAAGCCTTATATCCTCAAGATATTGATCGCTCAAGAAACACCTACAGTGGCACATGCCTATAATTTCAGTGACTTGGGAGGCTGAGGGAGGAAAACGGCATTTTTGTGGCAAAGCTCAGCAACTTAGCTAAGTCTTAAGCAATTTAGGGAGATTCTGTCTCAAAATTTTAAAAATGACCAAGGATATAGTTCAATTGTAAAGCACCCTGGGTTAAATTACCAGTACCAAACAAACAAAAACAGGAAAGAAAATAATTATAGTTCAAATATAGTTTAAAATATTTACATGGCAGTAGCATCATAAAGCTTACTTCTTACAGAGTTTGTTTTGTTTTGGTTATTTTGGTATGTGTGAATAAAATATCCCAAAATGCTGGAAGGTAAAGTAATCTACAATATTGAGAGTGAGCAAACAAACTTGAAGCAATTACCTGCTTAAGATTTTCTTGCCAAAATATTGGTATGAAAATTAAACCAAACCACATACAAATAAAGGACTCATTGAAACTCACGTGAGTAGAAGCAACAGAGTCAAAATTTATCTTGTTATTCTCCACAGTGACATTTACTGCCAAAGAAGCTTCATTAGAAAGATCTTGTTGGGGGAACATTTCTGGCGTCATAGTGAGAAAATTAAACTCTGTTTTGCGGGAATCCGAAGCAACGTACATATTGTATGAATAAGGCAAAGTTCCCTCATTGTAGTTGAGAGAAACGCTTGGCCTAGCCTGAGAACAGAGATCATAGTGAAAGCAACCCCAGGAAGCAGACCTGGAGGAGTGACCCAGGCGCATGGCAATAGCCAGAATCACTGCCAGGAGGAAGAGCACTGAGATCAAGCCCAAGGCCACCACCAGGTAAAACTGCAGCTCGTCTTGGGGGTCTGAGGGCACAGGGCGGTCACTGAGGTCTGGCAGTGCCTCCTGCAGGCTGTCAGCAAAGACCAGGAGCAGAGTGGCTGTTGCCGAAAGAGGCGGCTGGCCACCATCACGCACAGCGACCAGCAGGCGCTGGCGAGTCGCGTCCTTGTCGCCCAAGGCGCGAGCTGTGCGCACCTCGCCAGTGCGCAGCCCCAGGCTGAAGAGTCCGGGATCACTGGCCTGCAGCACGTGGTAGGACAACCAGGCATTGTGTCCAGAGTCAGCGTCCACCGCCACCACCTTGGTGACCAGGTAGCCGGGCTCCGCGGCGCGCGGCACAGTGTCGAAGAGCGCAGAGCCATCGGGCGCCAGCGCGGGATAGAGCACCCGCGGCGCGTTGTCGTTGCGGTCGCCTACCAACACGCGCAGGCTCACGTTGGCGCTGAGCGCGGGCGAACCATGGTCACTAGCCTGCAGAATCAGCTCAAAGGAACGCAGCTGCTCGTGGTCGAAGGCTCGCTGCGCGAACACCACGCCGCTCTGTTCGCTCACAGACACGTAGGATAACAATGCCTGAGGCTCCAGGTCGCTGGCCGCGATGGAGTAGGAGACTTGGCCATTGGACCCCAAATCTGGATCGGAGGCGCTAACTTGAGCGATGGAAGATCCTGGAGGGTTGTTTTCAGCCACGTGCACCATGTAGGAGGCCTGCTGAAAAACTGGAGCATTGTCGTTGACGTCGCCAATGTGTAGGGTGATGCTTGTGCTGGAGGAAAGGGGCGGTTTGCCCTTGTCGGTAGCAGTGATGGTGACATTGTACTCTGGGGTCTTCTCCCTATCCAGGGTCCCATCTGTTACAAGTTTGTAGTAATTATTGGCGGAAGATTCAATTCTAAAAGGAAGTTTTTCTTTTATGAGGCATGTGACTTCCCCATTTTCTCCTGAATCTTTGTCATGTGTTTTGAACAGAGCAATCACGGTGCCTGGCTTTGTGTCCTCGGTTATGGAACTGGACACTGAGGTAAAAACCACATCTGGAGCATTGTCATTCTCATCTAGAATTTCTAGTATAATTTTACATTCTGTGGCCATGCCTCCACCGTCCTTGGCTTCTATGCTTATGGTATAATGGCTACTGATTTCAAAGTCTATAGGGTCTTTGGATATAATTTCTCCATTTTGATGGTCTAGCATAAACTTATTTCCAATATTATGTCCTAGTGATTTGAAGGAGTAGGTGATCTCTGCATTGATGCCCTCATCTTGGTCGGTGGCTGTCACCTTCAGCACAGAGGTGCCTGGGGGCATGTTCTCTTTAAGGCTGACTTTGTATATATCCTGGCTGAACACTGGTGGGTTATCATTGGCATCAATGACCTTGATTTGAATTTGAGTTGTGCCAGTCAGGACTGGGTCTCCCCCATCCACTGCTGTCAGGATCAGGAGATGGGAGCTCTGTTGTTCCCGATCCAGGGGCTTTTCCAACACTAATTCAGGGGCAATTTTGTCTTCCAACTTGCCCTTCACCATCAAAGAGAAATGTTCGTTAGAGCTGAGCTGGTAATCCTGGAGAGAGTGAGGTCCTACATCTGCATCTATAGCAGATTCCAGGCCAAACCGAGTCCCCAGAATTGCAAGTTCATTGATTTGTAGAACAATGCTGCTCTGGGGGAAGTTGGGTGGATTATCATTTATATCCTCTATCATCACGTTTATGTGAAAAACATTTAGAGGATTTTCTGCTACAATCTCTAAGGGCACAACACACAGGGAATTCTGGGAGCAGAGCAACTCCCGATCTATTCTTTCACTCACAAGTATATTCCCATTCTCAGTGTTTATAGTAAAGTATTTTTTCTCTGCACCAATTCTAAGGTTTCGGGTCAGTAAATCCTGAACATTCAGCCCCAGGTCCTCAGCAAGGTTCCCCACCACCGAGCCCCTGGCCATTTCTTCTGGAATAGAATAGTGGATTTGCTTCCCAAGAGCTGCGCAGAACAAAGGCAGCAGGAAAGGAAAGAGTACTTGCCGATAGAGGGTCCTGCTCCTTTTCTTCGCCCTATATTCCATTCTTCTTTTTGTGTTGTTGCAGCCTCGATGTTAAGATAAGATGCTTCACAAATTGCTTTTAAAATATTTATTTCCACTGCAGAGAAAACCCAATGCTCCTAGTTTGAGTGTATCCCAATCTCAACGGATTCTTGCCTAAAACAAAACACAAGTCCCGGCCACTCTCCTTTCACCCTGGCTTCTGTGACTATGCAGAATACCACTCTGGGTGGATCTCAGGATCCAGCTCTTGCAGCAAATTGGCCAACAGCGACACTCAGAGTCTATTTAGAAAACAGCAGTCCGAAGCCTTTGCAAATTTAATGGGACTTGGATTTCCAACAGATAAATTAGATTGATATATAGGGAACTTGGTGAATTTTGGATGTGTTTATTTTCCAGTTTTTATTATCAAAGAAGGTTTCTTGGAGATGGGCTTATACAGTAGAGATATAGGCTCATATAGTAATAAGAGGTTAACAGTTGGTCTTTTTCTAATCAGAGGAAATGCACGTTAGAAGAGAACGAGGCAAAAATCTTTTCTCCAAATGAACGAACGACTGAGATACTCACAACACTCCAGTATTTTTCTTGACTTCAAGACTAATTTAGGCATCTGTCAGAAGAATTCCCTTTCTACAATTGATCCCTCCCCCAAACACTAGGTACTCAACTAACAGTTAATTATATTAAGGCCAACTCCTAAATGTAAAACATAAACTTGAAAGGGAACATTAATGCACAAATATCTAGAAATTATGTGAGAATACTGAATTTAACTGATGATGAAAATGATTCCTGTGATCAGATACCCTAAGTAAGTCTCCATTTTCATACTTGGTTTTTCTAGGCATTGCTTTAGATAACATGTATATCATTAAATAACTATCAAAGTGTCAATAAAAAGTTGTTTCTCAAACAGTAATTGAGTATAATTATATAGAATTAAATAAAATAAATAAATAAAGTGAATAAATAAAGTGAATTTATGAAGGAAAGAAAGCAAGAACCCATACTTCCTAGATAGTTTGAAAAGGAACAAAAAATACCCAGAAGAATACCAGTTAAATCAGTCTCTTTGTGTGTGCTGGGATTGAATCCAGGGCCTTGGGCATGCTAAACACATGCTCTACTGCTGAGCTAAACCACAGAGCTTAACCCCTAAATCAATCTCTTATGAAGTCTAAATACCTACTCAATCTCTTACATAACTCAGAAACTATTCTATATAAATAAATCTGAAAATAAACCTTTTAACAGATTTGAAAATAACTTTTTGAGAAGCACTGGATCAAAATTTTATCATATGTGAACTTACTACATTAAAAAGTCTTCTACACAGACAGTAAAGAACAAAAGGAAATAATACCAGTTCAATGATTTGATTATTTCTTGAGAACAATCTATTGACTTCATCATAGTAATAAAAAAGATATCTGGAACTTAAGGAAAAAAAGTTCTACATTTCCTCTACCAAGCAAGTTCAATAATTAAAACCTACTCAAATCTATCTTGATAGGATGAAGCAATGAGGCAAAGTTGAAACAGTCTATACAATCTAAATATATCATCAATCATCAAAAAGCAAAATAGAATTGCTTTATGCTTAGAAAAATGGTTACATGTATAAGTGTGCATATGAATAGAACAGAAGAAACAAGCTATTGAATCAATATGGTTAACTTTGACATTAGAAGTAATAGTAAATAATGATAGAATGTAACTGTAATCAGTGGAGACATAGTCAAATTGGAAGACTGTGAAAATAACTAAAAACTGTGAATCCTTAAATTGAATTAATCAGTTTATATTGATAGCCACAGACAATGATGATAGAAAAATAATACTAAAATTCAACTTAACTACAAAGTAAGCCAAGATGAATTAGACCTTTGAAATCAAAAGAAAATATGCCAGTACTAAAAAAAAAAAAAAATGACTTCCACAAAGTCTTTGTGCAAAATGATGGAAAATCTGATGAAAGGTAAAGTACAAGAACTCATGGATATTCTAAATGTGTATGAACTTTCACCTGCCCTAAACCCAGTTTTCTTAACAGGCTCTGAAAAAAATCCCTTAAAACCCTTGTACCAACGCATTAACAATTGGGTAGAATAAATCTCACCTGATTGTTTGTTGGGTCATGTTTGCCTAAAACAGTAGCTGAGTCTTCAGCTATCAAGAGAGGCTCGCTTTTCTCACAGCTCTCCTGGCTGATGAGCGTGTCTGCATAGTTGGGCTGCGGGAAGATCAGGTGGCTCTTCCGAGAGTCAGCAGTGAGGGACACCTCATGGGAATAGGTCTGTAGGAAAGCATGCACCCCCTCTACACCCACAAAGTGAGAGGCGGGCGTGCCCCCTAACCCACTGCCTGCTCCCTGGAGCAAACGTGAGGAATGCCAGTGCCTCAGTCTGAGTGCCAGCAACGCAATGACAAAGATGAGGAAGATGCAGGAGACCGCTGTGATGGCCACAACTAGGTAGAGTGTGAGGCCTGATTCATCTGGGTTGGTGGAAGACTCCAGACTGCCCAAGTCGGCCAGGACTTCTGGGATACTGTCAGCCACTGCCACTGTGAGCGTCACAGTGGCTGAGAGGGGAGGTTGACCATGGTCCTGGACGGCCACCACGAGGCTCTGCTTGAGTGCATCTTTTTCCAGTAGGTTCCGGGCAGTGCGCACCTCACCTGTGTGCAGCCCCACCGTGAAGAGCCCAGGCTCGCTGGTTTTGAGCAGGCGGTAGGACAGCCAGGCATTCTGTCCTGAGTCTCTATCCACTGCCACCACTTTGGTCACCAGGTATCCAGGCTCTGCAGATCGGGGTGCTAACTCCACCCCAGTGGAACCATCAGTGGGGAGGATGGGATACAAGATCTCAGGAATGTTGTCATTCTGGTCCAGTATGAACAGATTCACTGACACATTGCTGCTGAGTGGTGGGTCCCCGCTATCACATGCAGTCACTCTCAGTTGTAGGTTTTGGAACTGCTCATAGTCAAAAGAGCGCAATGCATACAGCACCCCAGTATCCGAGTTGATAGATACATAGGAGGACTGAGGTGCCCCTTGGATCATGTCTTCTGTGACAGAATAAGTGACCTGGGCATTCTCTTTGCTATCTGGGTCAAGAGCGGTCACTGAGAAAATGGAGGATCCTCTAGGATTGTTTTCAGAAACATAGGTAGAGTAAGAAGAGCGAGTGAAGACTGGAGGGTTATCGTTCTTGTCTCCCACATTCAGTAAGAGGTGAATTTCTGTAGATAGGGATGGACTTCCTTGGTCTTTGGCTGACAATGTTATGTTATAGCTCTGGACTTGCTCTCTGTCCAGCTCGCTGTTTGTTATTAACTTGTAATAATTTCCATAAGTTTTTTCTAACTTAAAAGGGAGATTGTTAGGAATGAAACAGGAGACCTGACCATTTTCTCCAGAATCTCGATCTTGCACATTTAGAAGAGCAATTACTGTACCTGGAGGCGAATTTTCCAACACTGAATCAATAGAAGAGGTGATAGTTATTTCTGGAGCATTATCATTCACATCCAAAACTGTAACGAACATCTTAGCAGTGGTCGAGAGACCGCCACCATCTTGGCCTTGAATTTCCATCTCATAGAACCTATATTTTTCAAAATCCAGAGGCCCCTGTACTAGAACTTCGCCAGTTTGAGAATTCAACTGGAATATTTCAGAAGCTTTGCTTTCTGTATTCTGGAACGAATACATCACTTCCCCGTTGAGACCCTCATCTGGATCCGTCGCATTTACCACGAGCACTCGAGTTCCAGAGCTGAGGTTTTCAGGAACACTCACTCTATACACAGACTGTGTAAACTTTGGGATGTGGTCATTTACATCCAGGACCACCACGCGAATGGGAACTGAGCCCTTGCGGATGGGATCGCCTCCATCTAAGGCTGTGAGGAGGAGGAGGTGAGCCGCCTCTTTCTCCCGGTCCAGACCTCGCTCCAGCACTAGCTCTGGATTCTTGGCCCCATCAGTTCCGCCTCTCATTTGCAAGGAAAAGTAACTATTAGGGCTGAGTTGGTAGCTCTGGAGAGAGTTCGCTCCCACATCTGGATCCCTAGCGTTAGGTAGAGGAAATCTCGATCCAGGAGCTGCGTGCTCACTGACTTTTATCTCTATTTCCTCTTCCCGGAAGCTGGGAGCATTATCATTAACATCCATTATTTCTACCTCCACTCCATAAATCTTCAGGGTGTCCTCCACAAGAATCTCCATATTTAAAAAGCAGGAGGAAACCGTTTCACAGAGCTCCTCCCGGTCTATCCTACCCGCGGTGATCAAGCTGCCACCTCGCGGATTCAGAGCGAAAAGCTGCGTCTTCTCCCGGGAGATGATGCGGACTCCGCGGTCGGTCAGCTCCCGGGGCTCCAACCCTAGGTCCTTGGAGATGTTGCCCACGAAGAAGCCTTTGTCCACCTCTTCTAGCACAGAGTATCGGACGTGTCCGGCTCCAGATTCCCGCAGCGTCCCCAGGAAAATACACAGCAGCACCAGGGCGCTGCGTTCCAGGCTCTGGGGCGGATTCGCCATGGCCGGGATCGAGCCGATAATCCGCAGTGTCTAGAGCGGGTTTGTTCTGAATCAGCTTACGTGTCTGTCCACGAGGTCCCAGGCCGTCCGCATCCAAAATATATTAGAAAGCGAAGGAAAGTGCTTTTAAGTTTCCAGCATCAGGATCTGTGAGTATCCATCTTATTCTGCTTTGTGTAGTAGAGGTCGGGGAAGGGGCTCAATAGCTCGCAGCCTCCCATTCCCTGGTTGGTGAACAGCGGCGCCTAGAGCTCACTTTTATTATTGCAACCACTAAGAAAAACTGATGTGCCGGTTCCTGAAGAAATTGTTAACACTTACCTC
Source organism: Urocitellus parryii (assembly GCF_045843805.1). Taxonomy (NCBI): domain Eukaryota; kingdom Metazoa; phylum Chordata; class Mammalia; order Rodentia; family Sciuridae; genus Urocitellus; species Urocitellus parryii. Next base: position 95,881,100 of record NC_135531.1, on the reverse strand, counting down.
TGTGAATCATACGTATTTATGAAGCTTAAAACCGCAAACAATAGTTATGTAATGAGATGCTAAATGTTTACCAAAAGCACTTATGAAAGTAATGATTATTAAAAGAACTTGTTCAATTTTTAAAAATTTCAAATACTACCGGGACTGAAAACTTCGTTCTAATTAATTTTACTGACTGAAGTGGGCAGGCATTTGTGGACATGGAGATAGCATGGTCCCCACAAAATTATCAAGTAGAATGAATGACTAATTCTTACCATTTTTGTGAGTATAATAAAGATAAAACTTTTGATAAAATTTACACAGCATTAGGGTTGATATTTAAAATACCATGATAAAATATAACTAAAAGGTACTTTCATGAATATTTCCTCTGAGATTTCTTGTTTATATGTGGGGAGTGTTGGGAATGGAACATAGGGAGCGACACCCCCAACCCTCAATAATTTTACTATAAAATACCTTTGTATGGTAGGAGGATTTTGAAGCATTGAAAACTTTTTTTTCTAACGGTAATACCCAAAGGTTTGACCTAGATTTATCTTAAGACCTTCACCAAAATATTATCTAAAATCATGAAATAGTACTATATTGTATTACACTGGCATATTGAAATATAAAAATCGTCATTTTAAATACCTGGTCAAGCGTGTTCTTCTCTGCTTCAACACCAGGAGGTAAAATGCTAGCCAACAACACTGAAGAGCTATCTTTGTTGAGAATATCTTGTACCGCAGGAAAATTATTAACAGAAGTAAGAAAATTAAATTCCGGGTTAGTTTGATCCCCGTGTCCACGCATATTACAGGCATAGGGCAACGTTCCATCGCTGTAATTGGGGGGCAGCACGGGTCCAGACTTTGAGCAGAAAACTGATCCAAAGCAGCCTCTGGGTACAGGGTTGGAATACTGCCTCAAACGCAAAGAAATAGCCAGAATCACTGCTAGAAGGAAGAGCACCGAGATCAAGGCCAAAGCCACAACCAGGTAAAACTGCAGCTCTGCCTGAGGATCAGAGGGAATAGGGTGGTCTGCGATGTCCGGCAGAGCCTCCTGTAGGCTATCAGCGAAGATTAAGAGCAGCGTGGCGGTCGCTGAGAGGGGCGGCTGTCCACCATCACTCACAGCGACTAGCAGGCGGTGGCGGGATGCATCTTTGTCGGTCAGGGGACGCACAGTGCGCACCTCGCCCGTGCGTAGTCCCAGGCTGAAAAGCCCGGGATCCGTCGCCTGCAATAAATGGTAAGAGAGCCAAGCATTGTGACCTGCGTCAGCGTCAACCGCCACCACTTTGGTGACCAGGTAATCGGGCTGTGCGGCTCGAGGAACCGTATCGAACAGCGCGGAACCGTCGGGCCCCAGCGCCGGGTACAATACTCGGGGAGCGTTGTCATTGCGGTCATCCACCAACACACGCAGACTCACGTTGGTGCTGAGAGCCGGCAAGCCCTGGTCTCGCGCCTGTATCGTCAGCTCGAAGGCTCTCAGCTGCTCGTGGTCAAAGGAGCGCTGTGCGAACACCACTCCGCTCTGCGCGTTCACCGACACATAGGACGACAATGTTTTGGGTTCCAGGTCGCTGGCAATAATAGAGTAGGAGACTTGGCCATTGGGTCCCAGATCTGGATCCCACGCTCCGACCTGGGTTATGGAGGCCCCAGGCTGGTTGTTTTCTGGTACATGGACCAGGTAGGTGGACTTTTGGAAAATGGGAGCGTTGTCATTCACATCAGTGATGTGCAGGGTGAAGGTTATGTCGGACGAGAGGGGTGGTTTGCCTTTGTCAGTGGCTGTGATGGTAAGGTTATATGCTGGGGTCTGCTCCCGGTCCAGGGCCCCATCTGTTACTAACTTGTAGTAATTGTTGGAAGAAGAATGTATCTTAAATGGACCGTTTCTACTTAAACTACAAGTGACTTCTGCGTTTTCCCCGGAATCTCGGTCCCGTGTTTTGAAGAGGGCCACAACCATTCCATGAGGGGAATCTTCCAAAATCTGATCAGATAAAGAAGTGATTATTATTTCTGGGCTGTTGTCATTTTCATCTAGAACCTCTATGATTATTTTACACTGTGTAGAGAGAGATCCACGGTCCTTTACTTCTACATTCATTGTGTATCTTTCTACTTCTTCAAAATCCAAAGGCTGGTGAGTTACAATGTTTCCAGTACTGGAATCCAGGTAGAACACACCTTGGGCTTTGACAGCCACTCCAAGGAAAGAGTAGGTGAACTCTGCATTGATGCCCTCATCCCGATCAGTGGCCATCACCCTTAGAACTGAGGTGCCTGGAGGCACGTCTTCCCGGAGGCTAACCCTATAAACGTCCTGGCTAAACACAGGAGGGTTATCATTGGCATCTACCACTATGATTCTAATCTGAATAGTACCACTTAGGGGTGGGTTCCCACCGTCTAAGGCTGTCAGCACCAGGTGGTGAGTGCTTTGTGTTTCTCGATCCAGGGTCTTCTGCAGTAATAATTCTGGATATTTGTCGCCATCAGAATTATCTTTCACCACTAATGAGAAATACTCATTCGGACCAAGTTGGTATTTGTTCAGTGAATTCATACCAATATCAGGGTCTTCTGCAGACTCAAGAATTGTTCCCATTCCCGGGCTGACGGATTCACTTATTTCTAAGATTATTTCATCTTTTAAGAATTGAGGAGCATGGTCATTAATATCCTCAATCATCACAACGACATGAAAAATATTTAAAGGATTTTCCACCACAGCTTCCAACTGCAGCTCACATCTTCTCCTCTCTTTGCATATCTGCTCCCGGTCTATTCGGTCCTTCACAAGCAAGTCCCCACTCTGCGCGTCTACGTTGAAGTGCAGCTTCTCTGCGCTAACTCGCAGCTTCCGAGCTGACACATCCAGGACACTGAGCCCCAGATCCTTGGCGAGGTTCCCCACCACCGAGCCCTTGGCCAGCTCCTCGGGAATGGAGTAGCGGATCGGCTCTCCGAGCGCCGAATAGAACAAAGGCAACAGCCAGGGAAACAGTACCTGCCCGCGGCCGGCGCATCGCCTCTGCGCGCAGCTCCCTCCCATCACTCACTCACTCGCTCGGGTGTTTTTCACTGGATCCCCCACTTCGCAGCTGGGAGAGAAAGTTATCTACCACGCTGGAAGAGTATTCGGTCCAGGACAGGCGGAGCCCAGTTTCGGGGATGGGAATCTGTGCGTGTATTCTCCAGGAGTGAGAGGGGTTGCTTCTGTGTGTTGGTGGCTGCGCAGGAAATCCCAGGCAAGAGACTGAGGGATCCCGGGCGTTGGAGCTTGCTCTGCACTGGCCGACAGCGGCGCCCAGAGGCTGCGTGTGGAACTGCAGCCTGGCTTTTCTATTAGGGAATCTTCGGTTTTTCAAAGTATAAGTTTATAACCAAAATATTTGAATCTCATTCCTTGGTGATTCCATTTTCACCACAAAGAACTTTTACGTCATCATAAGTACATGTCTCTTTATGTATTAAAATTTATTTTGAGTTTTAAAGGAATATAGAGTGAAGGTCTATAGGAGGTCTATAGGTCTTCTATCCCATGGCCCATTGCCACTGAATTCCACCATTCAGAGATAATTACTGTTGCTCTTTTTAAGAATAATTACCGATAAAATGGGAACTACTAATGATAAGCAAAAAGTTTTTGTCTTTAATCCTAGCCTTTATTCAGTCAGAAACTAATAACCCTTCCTTCCACATTTAGATATTAGAATGTAACCATTGGCAATCATCTAGGATATTCTGTATTGCTTTAAAAATAATTATATTCAAAAATTTTGCTTATAAGAGATACAATGTCAAAAATGTATTTTTCAACCTGTATTTTTTCAAAATGGTAGAATTACTTAGATGGATGCATAGTAATTTGACTCCCATGGACAGAAACTTAATAGTTTCAATTATTTCACAGTTAATAATTATTACCCTAGAGAATGTGCTCACCTTCCCACAGACCTATAATTAACCAAATGCTGATTGACACAAAAAAGTCATGGTCTCATAAATAGTTGAGACACTTTAGAACATTCTGATTTTTATGACATCAAGTTAAGAGTATTAGTAATTAAAGAGAGTGAACAAAATACATCATTATCTTTGTTTTGTTTTGTAGTTGGGGTTGAAACCAGGAGTGCTATACACTGAGCTATATCCCAGTCCTATTCATTTATTTATTTTTGAGATAGATACTAAGTTTCTTAGGGTCTCACTAAATTGCTGAGGCTGGCCTTGAACTTGTGATCTTTATCCCTCAATCTCCTGAGTCACTGGGATTAGAGGCATGTATTATCACACCCAACTTATATCACTGACTTAAATGTGCTAATTAATTCATCCACTGATCATTTGTTTGGAAGAATTTTGTGTACTTCTTTGCTTATTTTCTGGTATCCTGAAAAAAATGACATTTCTTTCTTTACTGTTATTTTGACTCTGAATTTGTTTCAGAATTTCAGGTATGTTTAACTTCCTCTACATTAACAAGTCCTACCTTGTTAATGAAATACCCTTGTCAACATAGCTTTTACTCCTATTCTTGGGAACATGTACAAATTTGTCTCTCCTCAAACCATATTTGTTTTTACCCTTAATGATTGGGATGTCTAATTTTAAAAAGAAAAGAGAATAGAACCACAAATCTTCTCTAGTTAACCCACTACAGACTCTTTAGAATCCCTCTTGAGTAAGAAGAGTCAAATTAAGAGGTATATCTTCCACACAGCAACATGAAATTAGAGAATCAAATGCAAAAAGATGCCAAAGTCTTAACAGGTTTGATTTTAGTTGGAAAAACCTAAACACACATTGTTATGAATTTTAACTGAATATTAAGAAAACTTTAAATCTTTAAGGACTGTATTCAACTATAACTGTTGCTACAAGTATAGTTTGGAAAACATAATTGCAAAGGCACATTGTCCTTCTCCCTGGGAAGAACAATGCTGAATAACCTTGGGCTTGGCTTATGTTTCCAGTTAGGGTAATGCATTTGTTTCTGACATTTACCTATTTTTACCAGACCTGCATTCAAATCAAGAGCTTGAGTTGTCTAAAGAGCCAGGGTTTCAGCTTCTGGCCACTGAGGAAAACACACAAATTGAAAAGCATTTTGTATAGAAGTCTGTCTTTAGAAATTTTCAGTATTATACTCAACAACACTATAAAATTTAAGTTCCTGCAAAGCTAATCATAACAAACTTATGACACTATGTCTTTGCTGATGAGTCTTACTCATCAAATTCTTCTTTTAATGTTTTAGCAAGAGACCAGTGTCACCGAATCTGAGAGAAAAGTAATTAAAAATAAAGATTTAAATTTTACATCACTGTACTGAAAACCTAAAGGTAAAAATCAACCATAATTGCTTAAAGGAAAGCAAAAGTAAAAATAGAACTCACTGGAACCAAAGGAGTATCTTCTATAGGAAACTTTGAATCATCTAACAAAGACAAAGGATCCTTTTTCTCACAGCTTTCCTGGCTGATAAGCGTGTCCGCATAGTTGGGCTGGGGGAAGATAATGTGGCTCTTCCTTGAGTCTGCAGTCAGGGAGACCTCATGGGAGTAGGTCTGCAGGAAAGTGCGCACCCCATCCACATCCACAAAGTGAGAGGTATGCACACCTGCTAACCCTCCACCTGCCGTCTGGAGCAGGTGAGACTTGTGCCAACGCCAAAGTCTGAGTGCCAGCAGCAGGATGATGAAGGTGAGAAAAAGACAGGAGACAGCAGCTAAGGCCACCACCAGGTACAGAGTGAGGCCTGAAGCATCATGGTCATGTGGGGGTTCAAGGCTGCTTAAGTCAGCCAAAACATCTGGAATGCTGTCAGCTACAGCCACAGTGAGGGTGATGGTGGATGAGAGTGGTGGCTGGCCATGGTCCTGCACAACCACCACAAGGCTCTGCTTGAGAGCATCTCTGTCTAGCAGGGCCCTTGCTGTGCGCACCTCACCAGTATGCAGCCCCACCACAAAAAGCCCTGGCTCACTGGCCTTGAGCAGGCGGTAGGACAGCCAGGCATTCTGTCCTGAGTCTCTGTCCACTGCCACCACTTTGGTCACTAGGTATCCAGGCTCTGCAGAGCGGGGTGCCAGCTCTACCCCAGTGGAGCCATCAGTGGGAAGGGTAGGGTACAGGATCTCAGGAGTGTTGTCATTCATGTCCTGCACGAATAGGCTCAGAGACACATTGCTGCTGAGTGGTGGGTTCCCACTGTCACTGGCAATCACTTGCATCTTCAGCTCACGAAATTGCTCATAGTCAAAGGATCGTAGTGCATACAGGATGCCAGTGTCTGAATTAATAGATACAAAGGAGGATAGTGGTGCCCCTTGGATGGTGTCTTCATTCAGGGAGTAAATGACCTGGGCATTCTCTTTGCTATCTGGATCAAGGGCTGTCACTGAAAAGATGGAGGCACCCCTAGGGTTGTTCTCTGGGATATAGGTAAAGTAGGAAATGTGAGAGAAGGTTGGTGGGTTGTCGTTGATATCTGCCACTTGCAGGGTAAAGTGAGTTTCAGTTGACAGAGGTGGACTCCCACCATCTCTGGCTGTTACTGTGATGTTGTAAAAGGATACCTGTTCCCAGTCAAGGGCTCGGTGTGTCACCAATCTGTAATAACTGTCAATAGACTTTTCTAACTTAAATGGTAGATTACTTGAGATGGAACAGGTTACCTCTCCATTCTGCCCAGAATCTAAATCATGCACGTTTAAAAGGGCTATGACAGTTCCTAGAGGTGAATCTTCAGTCACTGGACTAAACAGAGATGTGATGGTCACCTCTGGACTGTTGTCATTTATATCTTCTATGGTAATCAACACTTTTGCAGTTGCAATATATGCTCCTCCATCTTCTGCCTGTATTTCTATTTCATAGAAGCTTGTTTCTTCATAATCTAAAATTTCAGATATTTTAATTTCCCCAGTATTTTTGTTTAGTTGGAATTTCGACAATTGTATGTCAGGTAATTTTCGAAAGGAATAGGTTACTTCTCCATTGGTTCCTTCATCCTTGTCAGTGGCGGTGACCGTTAGCAACTTACTGCCTACAGGCAAGTTCTCTGGAACATTTAATCGATACTCTGGCAAAGTGAATACCGGTGCGTTGTCATTTGTATCAAATACAGTCACAGTGACGAGGACAGTGCCTGATCTGAGAGGGTTACCTCCGTCAGAAGCAGTGAGAACCATGTGGTGAATGGCCTCTTCTTCTCGATCTAGGGCGTGCTCTAGCACCAGCTCTGGGTACTTGACGCCATTGGCACGACTCTGAACTCCTAGTGAGAAATGCTTATTGGGGCTGAGCTGGTAACTCTGCAGTGAGTT
>NC_135531.1:95791261-95868761 GCF_045843805.1 Urocitellus parryii | reverse complement strand
GATGTGATCTCTGCTCTTCCCTGTCTAGGAGTTTCTCCAGAGATAATTCTGGATATTTGCCACCATCAGAATTAACTCTAACTATCAATGAGAAATAAGGATTAGGGTTTATCTGATAATCTTTAATTGAGTTAAAGTTTATATCGGGGTCAGTGGCAGGGTCAAGGGATATCCGTGCACCAGTGGATACAGACTCAAAAATTTCTAAGTCTATTTTCTTTTTATCGAATTGAGGAGCATGGTCATTAATATCCTCAATCATCACAAAGACATGAAAAATATTTAAAGGATTTTCCACCACAGCTTCCAACTGCAGCTCACATCTTCTCCTCTCTTTGCATATCTGCTCCCGGTCTATTCGGTCCTTCACAAGCAAGTCCCCACTCTGCGCGTCTACGTTGAAGTGCAGCTTCTCTGCGCTAACTCGCAGCTTCCGAGCTGACACATCCAGGACACTGAGCCCCAGATCCTTGGCGAGGTTCCCCACCACCGAGCCCTTGGCCAGCTCCTCGGGAATGGAGTAGCGGATCGGCTCTCCGAGCGCCGAATAGAACAAAGGCAACAGCCAGGGAAACAGTACCTGCCCGCGGCCGGCGCATCGCCTCTGCGCGCAGCTCCCTCCCATCACTCACTCACTCGCTCGGGTGTTTTTCCACTGGATCCCCCACTTCGCAGCTGGGAGAGAAAGTTATCTACCACGCTGGAAGAGTATTCGGTCCAGGACAGGCGGAGCCCAGTTTCGGGGATGGGAATCTGTGCGTGTATTCTCCAGGAGTGAGAGGGGTTGCTTCTGTGTGTTGGTGGCTGCGCAGGAAATCCCAGGCAAGAGACTGAGGGATCCCGGGCGTTGGAGCTTGCTCTGCACTGGCCGACAGCGGCGCCCAGAGGCTGCATTTGGAACTGCAGACTGTCTTTTGAATTCTTTATTTCCAAAATATGTACGTTTCTTTTTGAAAACGCAGCTATATATTAGTCGCAAATTTTAGTCTCACTTCGATATTACATTATATACTTACATATTTAGTTTTTAAAATAAGTTTATTCCGAATACTTTCAAACTTATACAACAGGTAGTATTGTGGACTTTCATATATACCTATCATCCAGTTTCAACAATGATCAATATTGAGGTCAATCTTTTGTAATTACATACTTCACTCCCCAATTACTCTAAAGTAAATCCCAAACATCATTTCAATTAGCATTTCTTCTAGACGTCATTTCTTCTAGATAAGGCATTACATTTGAGAATTGTTATCTTTCAGCCTATTATGTTCTACAAGCTGTTACTAGATTATAGATGGAAATAAATCATAAGTGAATTAATCTAGTGCAAGAAAACTAGTCTACTTCAACAAAACTAGTCTATTTTAAGTAACTAGTCTAGTTTAAGAAAACTAGAATTCAGCATTTTCCATTCTCTGCCTAGTAGTCATCTATCTGGTGAGCCTTCTGTTTTACAAGGCAGGTGACGTATTTGTAGCACAGAAGAATAGTTACCTACCATGATATATATCAATATCTGTTACTGATTTTCCCAAGTAAATATGCATTTTATTTCTTTATTTTTTTATATCAAGGATTGAATCCAGGGGTGCTCTACCACAGAGCTACATCCCAACCCCTTTTGTTTTTTTATTTTGAGATACATCTCACTAAATGCTGAGGCTGGTCTTGAATTTGTGATCTTTCTGCCTCAGACTCCTAAATTGTAGGATTACAGGCCTGTACCACCGCACCTGTCAACACACATTTTAAAATATTGATGAGCACATAGTATCAAGGCTACCCCCAGATAGAAATTTAATTTCTCACTTGATTTCTTCTATCATTCATTCACCATTCAAAAGTGTATTATTCAATTTCCATGGGTTTATATAGTTTCTGTAGGATCTTGTTGTGTTGATTTCTAATTTCATTCCATTATGATGTGATAAGATGCAAGGAATTATGTCAATATCTTTTTTTATTAGCTAAGAGTTGCTTTGTGGCCTATCAGACAGAAAGTTAAGGGGATGATTTTCCTATTCTATGGTTAAAAATATGATTTCTGAATGATGTTTTACTTTTCTTTGGTAGGTGAAGAAAAAAGTGAAATAATTAAAATGTCTGTATGTTGTTATGGATTTCTAGCATATTAGTTACTTTCTTCTTAGGAAACAATAGAAATTTGAAAAATTCATTACAGAGACAAAAATGGTTCTCTAATTCCATAGAAATAGTAGCATTTATCTATGTATTTATGGATCACATATTTAGAATAGAATCTTGAGTCCATTTCAAAGCTCATTTTCAAATGGTCTCCTGAATGTGATTTACTACTTGAAAGTTGACATTATGTTTAAAATTATACTAAATAATATGTTATTTTCATTATAGCTAAAACCCAGTAAAATATTTCTAGAATCTCCCTAGCATTTTCTGAGAATATTTTTCTAACTTATATCCCCTATTCAGGTTCACTTTTAGTCTTAAAGTTTGGAGAATGAAGCCAGAAGTTAGATAGAGCTGAAGAATACATTTTAATTCCTTTTACTTGGTCATTTCACTGTGTTCAGTTTTAGAAACTTCTCTTGAGCAAGAATATAATATAGAAAAGAAGAGTGTCAAACTACTCTTCATAATTTGACACTATAGCATTAAGAAATTATTTGAGTACATAGAATAGAGGATGACACAATTTTTACCATTAAAGGAATAAAAAAAATGCTTTGTTATGGTTTGGAAATAAATAACTGAAGTTTGGATCTTCCTCAAAAAAGATCTTTAAATACATTCTCTACACACTTATGATCTAAAAAACAACAGCTCAATGGGGGTGGTTTCCCATCATAGAAAAAGAAGAGTGGAAGCAGTGAACCTGGGATTTCAGCTGTTTCCTCTAAGAAAAAGGCATCTGCTTTCTTATTAATTTACCCTTACAACATAGTATCACAGTAGAAATGGTTTTAGGGATAAGGTTTCACAATGGGGTCACTGGAGATAAAAATACTTAATAAATTTCAGGACGAGAAATCCAGCTAGAGAATTAGTAGTGAACTATTATAAACAATCAAGCAACATCACCTCAATAGCCCACACCCCTGCAGGACAATGACAGCTGCCCTATGAAGAACAGTTTCTGTGATACTAGGTTAATTATTATGAAAAAGTGAAAATTACATCAATGATTCAACCAATTAATGCCTCCTTTATATGTTTGGGCAAAATCATGCTCAGTGAAAATATAAAGGGTGAGAAACATTAATATCAATCTATGCTACGTCAAATAAGAAGAGATAATGAGAAAGTAGTTACAGACAGTAAAGAAAAAAAATCCAACTCACGGGAACCAAAGGAGTGTCTTCAATAGGAAACTTGGAATCAAGTGAATGGCCCAAAGTCTCCTTTTTCTCACAGCTCTCCTGGCTGATGAGCATGTCTGCATAGTTGGGTTGGGGAAAGATAATGTGGCTCTTTCTAGAGTCAGCTGTGAGAGAAAACTCCTGGGAACAGGTCTGCAGGAAAGCCTGCACCCCCTCCACGCCCACAAAGTGCGAGGTGGGCAGACCAGTCAACCCACCATTTTCAGCCTGTAGCAGATGCAAGGAATGCCATCGCCGAAACTTGAGCCCCAGCAGAACAAGGACAAAGGTGAGGAAGACGCAGGAGACAGCAGCCACTGCCACAACCAGGTAGAGCGTGAGGTCAGAATCTCTGGAATCTGCAGGGATCTCCATGCTGCCCAGGTCAGCCAGGATATTGGGGATACTCTCAGCCACAGCCACGGTGAATGTGACAGTGGCTGAGAGAGGTGGCTGGCCATGGTCCTGCACAGCCACCACAAGGCTCTGCTTTATAGCATCTCTATCCAGAAGAGTCCTTGCTGTTCGAACCTCACCTGTGTGCAGCCCCACAGAGAAGAGCCCTGCCTCACTAGCTTTGAGCAGGTGGTAAGACAGCCAAGCATTCTGTCCTGAGTCTCTGTCCACTGCTACCACCTTGGTCACAAGGTATCCAGGCTCTGCAGAGCGGGGTGCCAGCTCTACCCCAGTGGAACCATCAGTGGGGAGAGTGGGGTACAGGATCTCAGGGGTGTTATCATTCTGGTCCAGCACAAAAAGGCTCAGTGATGCGTTACTGCTGAGTGGTGGGTTCCCGTTGTCACTTGCCCTTACCTGTATTTGAATATTTCGAAACTGCTCATAGTCAAATGATCGCAGTGCATACAACACACCAGTTTCAGAGTTAATGGATACATAGGAAGAGAGAGGAGCTCCCTGGATGATATCCTCCACCAAGGAGTATGTAACCCTAGCATTTTCATTGTTATCAGGGTCATGGGCAGTTACTGAGAAGATGGAGGTGCCTCTGAGGTTGTTTTCCGGAAGGTAGATAGAATAGGAGGCTTGAGAAAAGGCAGGTGGATTGTCGTTGATATCAGTCACATACAGGGTGATGTGAATTTCCGTAGATAGGGGTGGCATTCCTCTGTCTGTGGCTGTCACAGTGATGTTATACTCAGAGGCTTTTTCTCTATCAAGAATTTGGGCTGTCAACAACCTGTAATAATCTTCTATTGAATTTTCTAATTTAAAAGGCAGATTCTCCTGGATGGAACAGAAAACCTGACCATTCTTCCCAGAATCTTGGTCCTGTGCATTAAAAAGAACGATAACTGTTCCCTGAGGAGCATCTTCCCTCACTGGACTAAATAAAGATGTAATAGTCACTTCGGGTCTATTGTCATTTACATCTTCCACCATAATTAGCACTTTGGTTCGCCCTTTCAATCCACCACCATCTTCAGCCTGTATTTCCATTTCATAAAATGAACATTCTTCATAATCTAGACTTTTTGCTACAAATATCTCCCCAGTATTTTCATTAAGCTGGAATATGGGAGATTGTTTTTCATTGATTTTCCGGAATTTATATGTCACTTTCCCGTTGGCTCCCTCATCCGCGTCGCTAGCTCTTACTGTAAGCAATAGGGTGCCTGGTGGCACATTCTCAAGGACTTTGGCTCGGTAAATCGGTTGAGCAAACACTGGGGCATTGTCGTTTGTATCCAGCACTGTCACCTGGATGCGCACTGTGCTAGAGCGACATGGGTCGCCGCCATCCGAGGCGGTGAGGACCAGGTGGTGAATAGCCTCTTCTTCTCGGTCCAGAGTGTGCTCCAGCACCAGCTCCGGGTTTAAGGTTCCATCGTCTCGCGTTTGCACGTCCAGGGAGAAGTGGTGACTGGGGCTGAGCTGGTAGCTCTGCAGGGAGTTCACGCCCACATCCGGGTCAATGGCTTCTGGGAGTGGGTACCGAGCTCCAGGAGCAGCAAGTTCATTAATTTTTACTTCCAGATTTTCAGCCTCAAATTTTGGTGCATTGTCGTTGATATCACGCACTTCTATTTCTATTCCGTAAAGTTTTACGCTGTCTTCAACCAAGACTTTAAAGTGCACCAGACACCGTGCGCTCTGGGCGCAGAGCTCCTCCCGGTCTATCCTGCCCGCGGTGATTAAGCTGCCGCTTTGTGGATTCAAAGAGAAAAGCTGCGTCCTACCTCTGGAGACAATTCGGACTCCGCGATCTGCCAGCTCCCGGGTTTCCAGTCCCAAGTCCTTGGAGATATTCCCCACATTATAGCCCTTTTCTCTTTCCTCCGGCACCGAGTAGCGGATTTGACTGGCCTTGGCCTCCCACAGCGTCCTCAGGAGCACGCACAGCAGGACCAGTCTTCTGCAATGCTGGCGTTTGGTTGGAGCTGCCATTGTTGCCTCGCTACGGAATTCTCTCAGAATGCTTACCGTGTACACTGATGCATTAGATTCTTCTCTTCCTCCTCCACCGTCTGGTGATCTTTTTCCTCAGGAGAATGCCGGAGTGCCCCAAAATTAGAGATTGAGTTTCCTTGCAGCTCAGGAGCCAGTTTGTGGGATAGGCGGGGCTTTGTGTAAAGATCTGAAAGGAGCAGAGTTTCCAAAGTTGGCGAACAGCGGCGCTCAGAGTCCTAACTCGTTACTACACCGAGATATTCAACTTTAAAATATTCCTTTATTTTTGAGATATGTTCTTGCTGTATTGCTCAGACTGGTCTTGAATTCCTTTTAGGCTCATGCGATGCTGCTGCCTTAGCTTCCAGAGTATCTAGGACTGCAGGCGTGTGCCCCTGGGCACCGCGAGATTTGCAAAATTTGATCATAGAGGATGGTCGAAGAATTCTCTTTTCTCATTTGATTTTGGACTTTTGAAATTGTTTCTAGCATTCACATTTGAAAAGCATTACCATTTGGGTTATTTGAGTTGTAAATGAAATGGAATGAAATTTCATTAAGTATAAAATCACCAGGTTTTAAAAAATATTAACTAACTTTCTTTGTTTTTGGTAGAATTCTACACACACTATAGATATGTAAATTCTTGTAGTTTATTTTTTAATGATTCTTAGTTTATTTTCTATATATCTGTTAGTTTGCAGAAGTAATGATGTGCAGTTCTCTTTGGAAATATGTTCATATATTCATATTTTTCTTAATTTGAAACTTGTGTTATCTATTTATAGATGTATATCATATCATTATATTGAATGAATGTATATGAACAGATTAATCACATTGAAATTATTTTATAAAGTTAATTTAGGTTGATGGTAAAATTCCTGAAGAAAAGCTTCTTCTAAAACTTGTGTCATGAAAACATTTTTTTGGGGTGGTGGTGGTGGTGGTACTGAGGATTGAACCCAGAGGTGCTTTTACCACTGAGCTACATCTCCAGCCCTTTTTATTTTTTTTTCATATCAAATCATTTATTTACCCTGTTTATTTGTTATTTTGAGACAAGATAGTGCTAAGTTGCTAAGGTTGACCTTGTATTTGTGATTCTATGGCTCAGCTTGCTGACTACCTGGGATCACAGGTATGAAAAACCATACCCAGGATAAAAATAATTTTTGCTAGGCAATAATTATAGATTTTTTCCCTAATATTGCTAAAGTTTAATAAGATTGTGGTTTTAAAGATCCACACTTTTGCGGTTATTCAAACTTTTCTTCTATTTCAAAAAAGTTTAGCTTTCTATGTGAATACACGATACATATACAGATATGGCATTTGGAAGATTCAAATGAGCACATAGGATAGAGCAAGTATCCATTTCCATATTTCCATCCTCCATCTAGACATTTCACTTTTTTTTCTTTTTCTTTTTGTGGTGCTGGGAATCAAACCCAGGGCCTCATGTATGCTAGGCAAGTACTCTAACAAGGAAGTACATTTTTTTCTTAGGATTTTGCATCCAACAAAATCTGAAAGAATTTAATGACTTGGAGCTTATGATTTAAGTGAGTCTCTTTTTTTTTTAAAAGAGAAGGGGGGAGAGAGAGAGAGAGAGAGAGAGAGAGAGAGAGAGAGAGAGAGAGAGAGAGAATTTTTTAATATTTATTTTTTAGTTTTCGGCGGACACAACATCTTTGTTTGTATGTGGCGCTGAGGATTGAACCCAGGCCTCATGCATGCCAGGAGAGCGTGCTACCTCTTGAGCCACATTCCCAGCCCAAGTGAGTCTCTTTCATACACACAAACACACATAGCATTTTTCATGCATTTAATGTGAAGTCAAAGAACCATAAATATAAAGGAACTAGACATGAGAAATAAACAATACAAAGGAATGGAATCTTTCAGTAAACTTGGCAAAGGAAGATATCACTAGCTGTGTCTTTAAAGAATGAATTAGGGTCTGTGGTTGTGGCTCAGAGGTAGAGCAATTGCCTGGCATGCATGAGGCACTGGGTTTGATCCCCAGCACCACATAAATAAATAAACAAATAAATAAATGAATAAAATAAAGATGTTGTGTCCATCTACAACTAAAAAAATTTAGAAAAAGGAATGAATTAAATGATTTTCTACTCTAAATTTAATATTTACATAATATTTAAATATATGCTAAAGAATGACAATCAATGGATAAACATCATTAGCTTTGACAGAAGAGAGAAACTATGTCCAATCTTTTTGCCAAATTATTAAGAGGTCACTCTCATACTTTGTAAATCCTGTAACCTTTTAATATTCCCTGGAATCTGTATTATATTTTATAAGCACTCATAACTCAACCACCCATAATTCAATTCTTCACAATTTCTATGAGGAATGGAAATTATAACTAACAAAGACAACTCAATAGATCTGAAAATATGCAGTATTTCCAGGTTAATACAGAAAATGGATGGATGATGAAAAGTTTTAAAAACTTAAATGGAACTCACCGGTGCTAGAGCTTCAGGATGGCAAGTTGACTCACTGGAATTACAAAGTGGAAACAAAGTTCCTGGTGACTCACTACAGAGTATGTTTTGTCCTGAACTCAGTGGATCATTACTTTGTAGGAAATTAAACTCTGTCTTTCCCGTATGTGCAACGCAGAGATTATAGGAGTAAGGCAGAGTTCCCTCACTGTAGTTGGGCTGAATCACAGGTCCAGGCTTGGCGCACAGACCAGGTTGAAAGCAGCCCCAAGCCTCATTGCTGGAGGAGTGCCTCAGGCGCAGGGCAATAGCCAAAATCACTGCCAGGAGGAAGAGCACTGAGATCAAGGCCAAGGCCACCACCAGGTAGAACTGTAGCTCCACCTGCGGGTCAGGGGGCAAAGGGCGGTCACTGAGGTCTGGCAGTGCCTCCTGCAGGCTGTCCGCGAAGACCAGATGCAGCGTGGCGGTGGCCGAAAGAGGCGGCTGGCCACCATCACGCACAGCTACCAGCAGGCGCTGGCGGGACGCGTCCCTGTCGCCTAAGGTGCGAGCAGTGCGCACCTCACCAGTGCGCAGCCCCAGGCTGAAGAGTCCGGGATCACTGGCCTGCAGCACGTGGTAGGACAACCAGGCATTGTGTCCAGAGTCAGCGTCCACCGCCACCACCTTGGTGACCAGGTAGCCGGGCTCCGCGGCGCGCGGCACAGTGTCGAAGAGCGCTGAGCCATCGGGCGCCAGCGCCGGGTAGAGCACCCGCGGCGCGTTGTCGTTGCGGTCGCCTACCAACACGCGCAGGCTCACGTTGGCGCTGAGCGCGGGCGAACCATGGTCACTAGCCTGCAGAATCAGCTCAAAGGAACGCAGCTGCTCGTGGTCGAAGGCTCGCTGCGCGAACACCACGCCGCTCTGTTCGCTCACAGACACGTAGGATAACAATGCCCGAGGCTCCAGGTCGCTGGCCACGATGGAGTAGGAGATTTGGCCGTTGGGCCCCAGGTCTGGGTCGGAGGCGCTAACTTGAGCGATGGAGGCTCCAGGAGGGTTGTTTTCTGCTACGTAGACTACATAGGAGGCCTGGCGGAAAATTGGAGCATTATCGTTGACGTCTCCAATGTTTAAGGTGACCAATATGCTGGAGGAAAGGGGCGGTTTGCCCCTGTCAGTGGCAGTGATGGTGACATTGTACTCCGGGGTCAGCTCTCGATCCAAGTTCCTGTCCGTTACCAACTTATAAGAATTTTTAGATGAAGAGATGATTTTAAATGGGACTTCACCTTCTAATCGACAATTAACCTCCCCATTTTCCCCAGAATCTTGATCATGGATTTTGATCAAAGCAATTAGTGTTCCAGGTACTGCATTTTCTAAAATCATTTCAAGCAGAGAATGAAATGTAACTTCTGGGCTATTGTCATTTTCATCTTGAATGTTAATTTCAACAGTACATTGTGAGACCAGTCCTCCACCATCCCGTCCTTCTACTAAGAGAGAATATTCTTTAGTGTCTTCAAAATCCAGTACCTTTTGAGTCGTAATTTCCCCACTCTTTGAGTTTATACTAAAGACTTGCCCGGTTCTGTAGAAAGAATAAGTAATTTCTGAGTTGATTCCCTCATCCTGGTCCATGGCTGACACTTGCAGTACAGCGGTGCCTGGAGGCACATTTTCCCGAAGGCTGACTCTGTACACTTCTTGGTTGAATACAGGGGGATTGTCATTGGCATCAGTGACCTGAATCCGTAGTTCAGTGGTGCCACTTAGGGGTGGATTTCCACCGTCCAAGGCAGTCAGGATTAAACGATGGAAACTCTGTTGTTCCCGGTCTAAGGTTTTCTCCAATATCATTTCCGGGTATTTACTACCATCTTGTTTCTCTTTATTTATCAGTGAGAAATTAGGACTTGGAGAGAGTTTATAATTCTGTAGAGAGTTTAATGCAATATCTGCATCTTCTGCTACTTCTAATATAAATCGTGTGCCTGGCTGAGCAGACTCACTTATTTGCAGATCAAAGAAAACGTGCGCAAATTTTGGCGCGTGGTCATTAATGTCCTCGATTTCCACACTCACGTGGTAAAAGTTCAGTGGATTTTCAGCAACAGCCTCAAACTCCAGAGCACAAATTGGCTGCCTCCCGCAAATCTGCTCCCTGTCTAGCCTGCCGCTCACAAGCAGTTCCCCTGTCTCTGAGCTCACAGTGAAGTAAGACTTCTCCGAACTGATACGCAGTTTTCGAGTCGGTAACTCCAGGACACGGAACCCTAGGTCCTTGGCGAGGTTCCCCACTACCGAGCCCAAGGGCATTTCCTCGGGAATCCTGTAGCGGATCTGCTCAGAGAGCGCCCGGCAGAACAAAGACAGTAGGAAGGGAAGGAGCACTGGCCGCCTGTGAGTCTGGCCCCTCTCCGCAGCGCCGCTCCCCATCCCTCTTGCTCCCCTCTGCTTGCTCACCAGTCAGGAGACTCTGGAGTACGAATGATCTCCGTATTGCAGATATTCGGAGCTCCGAAAGGACTCTTAGTTCCAGATCCAGTCCAGAAAAAAATACTCTTCTTTTCCGTAGGAAGTAGCGGTGTAATGGCTGGACTGAAGAGTCACAAAGAGCTGCTCTGGAAAGCGCGCTGCGGTTGCGCGAGGAGATGGTGAGCTCCAAGCTCTCCTCTTTGGACAACAGCGGCGCCCAGAGTCCACAGGACGAAACTGCAGCCGTGCTGTTTCAGTTTAACCAGTAGTATAACTGTCTAAATAAGCCATTTTTAATGTATATATGTATATATACATATACATATACACACAATTAATACTTTTATTTTGTTTATTTATTTTTATGTGGTGCCGAGGATCTAACCCCACATGCTAGGTAGGAGCTCTACCACTGAGCCACAACCCCAGCCATTTATGTCAATATATTTACCTCATATTGTAAAGCCCTCTTTCAAGTATCTTTCCTCTTGTTTTCAAATTGTTGGAAGCAGCACATTGTATATCTCCATTCTTAGATCATTCCACATATATTGAATTCTTATCTAAAGCCAAGTATTGCCCTTGTGAGTTACAATACAATAATGAATAAGGCAGGGATCTTGCCCTCAGACTTTAAAGTCTACTGATTTTACAAATTTATTTTTCTTCTGTAGCTATAATATGTTGAAACTATTTTTTCTTCTTGCATCGATTCCCATGATTCTCCATTTTAGGCAATTGGTACTGTTTCATATCATTCATATATATATATTCAGGAATAGCAATACTTTTGAAAACTAATTTTGTAAAGTTGTGATTCATTTGTTTTGGGGGGCACCAGAGATTAAACTCAGGGATCCTCTATCACTGAGCTACATCCAGCTATTTTTATTTTTTAACATTTATTTTTTAATTATAGGTGGACACAATATCTATTTTATTTTTATGTAATGCTAAGGATCGAACCCAATTCCTCACACATGCTAGGTGAGCACTCTACCTCTGAGCCACAACCCCACCCCCTATTTTTATTTTTTATTTTGAGACAAAGTATCATTAATTTGCTGAGGCCGGCCTCAAACTTGCAGGCCTTTTGCCTCAGCCTCCTGAGCAAATGAGATTGCAGGCATGCACCACTTGGATGGGCCATTAATTCATTATTAAAATTTACTGAGGGAACTATTCTGCATTATAAAGTCACAAAGGGATATTCTAACAGACTGCATTATTTCCCTATCTATGTACCTGCATTATACTAAAGTAATTATTTCAGAAGGAGAAATTTAATTCATAGTAAGTTTATTTACATAAATTTACTGAAATTTAAACAAATTTTTAAAAATTTAAAATTTAAACCAATTTTTCTAACCTTTTACTCCCTTTGTTCAATGTTTTAAAACAACATCTTTAAGGAAAGCAAGGGTTTTTTTTTTCTATAAGGACAACTTTCCTTACCCATTATTAAATTGCAAAATGTCAGTAATATAGTTGTCTCATCAAATCACTGTGGACCCAGATGCTACAGAGAGTAGGAAGGTAACTCCCACCTTGATATATATGTGACACAGGATGGAGATGGAACGCTGCGTAACCATAGGAAAATAGCTTTTTAAATAACAATAACAAAAGATTTATCTTGGGCTGGGGATGTAGAGCTCTTTTGTAGCATGTACAAGGATCTGGGTTTAATCTCTAGCACTTAAAAAAAAAGATTCATCACATCTACATCTTATGATCAAATCAGGGCTTAGATTTTTTTTTGATGCTAGAAGAAGAAATATAGAAGATGTTTAGTCCAGATGGAATCATTTTTAATTTGTGTACAAGAACCTTTTGTTTTAAAAAATCAACATTCTCAAGCTATCATCATTTTATATGGAAATACAACCTAAAAAGCTCATTGGAACTCTATTGAAATATGTTCTTCTGTATTTTACAAAATCCACTTTCTGTAGTTTTTTTTTAATTTTTTTTTATTTCAGATTTGATTTTGATGCTTTCACTTTTAGTTCTTTCACTTTTGGAAAAGGCTCATCCCAGGCTTTAGATTCCATATTTCCATTGGTATAGACCAGGAAAGGGTGACTATTATCAAACACTTAACATATATGAATCAGTCTTACCTCCCACCAAGATCTACCCTGTCAGATGTGTTTATGTTTTAATTACAGTAAGAAGTAGTAAAGCTTTGATGGGCCCAGATGCAGAATCAGAGATCAAAAGATATTTAAAGTGAAGAAATCTTCAAGAGCCTAGGTATAGGCTAAAGACAATCATTATATATATATATATATATATATATATATATATATATATATATATATATATATATATATCTTAGAATATATTAACTGTGTGTAGGTGGCTAACTAATTAACTGAATGAGTGATAACAGGAGTAAGATAGTGAAAGGAATAAAAAGATTGAACAATTGAAAGCAAATTAAACAACTTATGACATTCAAGTTCAATTTTGTGTGTGTGTGTGTATGTGATGTTGGGAATGAGGAACCTGAGGCCTCATAGAGGCTAGACAAATACTCTACCACTAATCCATATCCCAGCCTCAGAGTTCAATTTTGTAATATCACCACATATCCCAAACTTGGTGGCATGCCTTAAAAATTACCTTCAACCATCTTCAAAATGTCTCAAAATGCATACATTTAAATAAAATAAAATTCTTTTGAAATATAAAGGTAAAAAAAGAACTGAACTCACCTGAGCAACTTCATCTTTACACTCATGAAAATTTATGGGTGTTAACAAAGAATCATTTTTCTCATAGCTCTCTTGGCTAATGAGCATATCTGCATAGTTAGGCTGAGGAAAGATAACATGGCTTGTTTGAGAGCCTGCAGTGAGGGAGACCTCGTGAGAATAGGTCTGAAGAAAAGCTTGTATCCCATCAATGCCCACAAATTGTGAGGGGTGCACACCTGTCAGTCCACCTCCAGAGGCCTGGAGCATTCGAGACTTTTGCCAACGCTGAAGTCTGAGTGCCAGCAGCACAATGACAAAAGCAAGGAAGACACAGGAGACAACAGCCACTGCCACCACCAGGTGGAGTGTGAGGTCTGAATCATCTGAGACCCCAGGCGTCCTGACACTGCTCAAGTCTGCCAAGACTTCAGGGATGCTGTTGGCCACTGCCACAGTAAGTGTGACTGTGGCTGAGAGGGGAGGCTGGCCGTGGTCCTGGACAGTTACTATGAGACTCTGCTTGAATGCATCTCTATCCAGCAGGACTCTTGCTGTGCGCACCTCACCAGTGTGCAGCCCCACTGAGAAGAGTCCTGGCTCACTGGCCTTGAGCAGGCGGTAGGACAGCCAGGCATTCTGTCCTGAGTCTCTGTCCACTGCCACCACTTTGGTCACCAGATATCCAGGCTCTGCTGAGCGGGGAGCCAGCTCCACACCAGTGGAGCCATCAGTGGGGAGGGTTGGGTACAGGATCTCGGGCACGTTGTCATTCTGGTCTAGCACATATAGGCTTAGTGACACATTGCTGCTAAGTGATGGGTCTCCACTGTCACTGGCAATTACCAGTAACTGCAAGTCTTGGATCTGCTCATAATCAAAGGAGCGCAATGCATATAGGACACCAGTGTTGGAGTTGATGGAGACATAGGAGGACAAGGGTGCTCCCTGGATGGTGTCTTCAGTCACAGAATAAGTGACCTGTGCATTTTCCTGGCTGTCAGGGTCATGTGCAGTCAATGAGAAAATAGAGGCTCCTTTCAGATTGTTCTCTGGAATATAAGCTGAGTAGGAGGCATGAGGGAAAATGGGTGCATTGTCGTTGGTGTCTGCCACAATCAGGGTGATATAAGTTTCAGTTGACAGAGGTGGGGATCCTAGGTCTGATGCTGTCACTGTGATATTGTAAGTAGACTCTTTTTCTCGGTCCAAATATTTCCATGTAACCAATCTATAATAATTATCTATTGACTTTTCTAATTTAAAAGGTAAATTATCATGTGTGTAACAAACAACTTGACCATTCTTTCCAGAGTCTTGGTCATGCACATTCAAGAAGGCAATTACCGTACCAGGAAGAGAATTTTCCAATACTGGGTTAAACAAAGACGTGATGATCACTTCGGGTCTATTGTCATTTACATCTTCCACCATAATTAGCACTTTGGTCCTCCCGAGAAGTGCTCCCACATCTTCAGCCTGTATTTCCATTTCATAAAATGAGCATTCTTCATAATCTAGACTTTTTGCTACAAATATTTCCCCAGTATTTTCATTAAGCTGGAATATGGGAGATTGTTTTTCATTGATTTTCCGGAATTTATATGCCACTTTCCCGTTGGCTCCCTCATCCGCGTCGCTAGCTCTTACTGTAAGCAATAGGGTGCCTGGTGGCACGTTCTCAAGGACTTTGGCTCTGTAAATCGGTTGAGCAAACACTGGGGCATTGTCGTTTGTATCCAGCACTGTCACCTGGATGCGCACTGTGCTAGAGCGACGTGGGTCGCCGCCATCTGAGGCGGTGAGGACCAGGTGGTGAATAGCCTCTTCTTCTCGGTCCAGAGTGTGCTCCAGCACCAGCTCCGGGTTTAAGGTTCCATCGTCTCGCGTTTGCACGTCCAGGGAGAAGTGGTGACTGGGGCTGAGCTGGTAGCTCTGCAGGGAGTTCACGCCCACATCCGGGTCAATGGCTTCTGGGAGTGGGTACCGAGCTCCAGGAGCAGCGATTTCATTAATTTTTACTTCCAGATCGTCAACATGGAATTTTGGGTTATTATCGTTAATATCAGTTATTTCTATTTCTACCCCAAAGAGTTCTCCTCCATCCTCAACGAGGATGTTAATATTTACAAGACACCGCGCGCTCTGGGCGCAGAGCTCCTCCCGGTCTATCCTGCCCGCAGTGATTAGGCTGCCGCTTTGTGGATTCAGAGAGAAAAGCTGCGTCCTACCTCTGGAGACAATTCGGACTCCGCGATCTGCCAGTTCCCAGGGTTCCAGTCCCAGGTCCTTGGAGATGTTGCCCACCAAGGTGCCTTTTTCCACCTCTTCTGGAACCGAGTAGCTAATCAGTGCTGTCCCGAGCTCCCACAATATCGCCAGGAGTGTGCACAGCAGGACCAGCTCGCCACGTCCTTGGTGATTCTTTGGAATCGCCATTGTTCTTTCGCTACAGGATCCTTTCAGAATATTCCCGGGGCATGTGTGTCTTGTTCACCTTTTGGGGGAAGTCGTGGAGATCTTAATGTTACAGAAAATTTAGGGAAGCCCTAAATTTAGGACTGAATTTCGCTGCAGCCCAGCAGTTGGTTTTGGGAGCTGCCAGTCTTTGTGATGTGTGAGCACGGAACATCAGATGGCCTTCCGGTTGCAATTCTCTCCCAGTAAGTGAACAGCGGCGCTTGGAGTCCTAAGCAGTTACTGCACTTAGATACAGATTACTTAGATATGTAATAGTGAGGAAAAAAAATACTAGTTGCTTTTTATACTTTGTTTTGAATTTAGTTAATTTGTCTCTAAATGCATATTTTAAAAGAGATTGTCAAAGAGTGTAGGAGAAAGTGGGGGTGAAGGTTTTAGAAAGCATTAAATGATTGATTTTTGGAATAGCCTTATATTAAATTACTTTCCTGGAATATATTTGCTCCTCTTAAAAGAAATACAACAATTGTTCACATTGTGTCTTAAGCTTTACTGTAAGTGTCTTCAATATATGTTATCCAATAAGTGATAACTTCAGTTGTTCACTGAAAATGACTTAATTTTTAGGCTCAAACAGACCTATTGAAGATTGATTCAGAAGTTGTTTTATTTGGTATAAAATTAATCATTATACTAGCTTCCTAGAGAGTTGTTGCTTTTAAGTTTTCTTTCTAAATGCTATTTTGATTACACATTGATACTTGTTTTCAAATTAACATTGTGAAACTTTATCAGGAAACCCTTTTGCAATTCACATTTTATCAGAGATTATATTGTCTTACTGTTTCATTTAAAATATTTATTTTTAATCTTTAATCTTTATATTTTATTTGAATAGAAAATACTTGAAAAGTACAAATGAATATGCTACCAAAAGCAAATCTCCATTCCACCTCTTTAACGAGAGAGAAGATTGTACTTTAAAGCAGACTAATTTTTAAGGTAGACAAATATTCCAAAGTTGGTTTTAGCAACAAGCTAAAACAACAATAAAAACAACAATAGAAAGTAAGAAACACATAAGTATCACTAAGAAGTCAAACAATAAGTGCTACTACAAAAATTCTCTTTCGTTCAGTATTTTTTAAAGTAGCTATTAACTGATGCAGTTGCTAAAGGATACCTAACAAATAGTTGAGACAATGCACTATTTTAATATTCAAATCAGATTGGCACACTGTCTAAAAATTTGAAGCATTCAAAGCTACTCCTATTCAAAATGTACTAGAATGATTAGAAGACCATGGGCAAGTTAGTTTAGGGCTGAAAAAGACAGTTTAGCATTATATATTAGAAGTGTGTAAGAGAGGAACAACAGAGGCAAAGCATTGTTTGCCTTTTCTTTGATGGAAACTACTGAATGGGCTTCAATACAGAGTGGCCCTGAAAACCCTATGCCACAGGTAAGAAAAATCTGCTTTCAATCTTTTGATAAGCAAGCATAATGAACCTTCTGCTAAGTAAATGGTTATGCACGTGCGCGCGCACACACACACACACACACACACACACACACACCACATACACAATACATAAAATTAAAAGGGGTCCTTGGAATAAAAACCCAGATTGACTCCTTATTCGAGAAGAAAGTAAACATAAAAAATAAAACAACAGATGCCATAGGAAAGGAAATCATAGCTAAAATATTGAATAAAATATCTAGTTTTACTTTAAGGGTTTATTAAAATGACTATTTCTATATTATAGCATTTCCAAGTTAAAAATGTATTCATTGTATACAATTTTAACTTACAGGAAGAAAACCTTATGGATAAATCCACTAACTTCTTAGGGAAGAGTTAATAAGTTAATACTTATCTAAGGTTTTCACTTGGTAGTTAAACCACAGATTGACTGCTTTGTAAACCGGAGCTTGGTAAGACACACCTAATAAGCTATATAATTGCTCCTGCTTGGCTCATCCTTTGAAGAACTGAATGAAAGCTTTTTAACTGACCACTCTTTTTATTTATTTATTTTTTGGCTGTGCCAGAGATTGAACCAAAGGCCTGAATGTTAGGCAAATGTTCTCTTATTTAGTTCACTACCTGCCTCTCACTACAACTTTCTCACAAGATAAAAAATTGTGATTTTCCTGTGAACATGGAGAATTGGGTGGAAAATGAATACTAGGTCATGATCAATGGAAACTTACCTGATGGGAGGTTGACTCACTGGAATTACAAAGTGGAAACAAAGTTCCTGGTGACTCACTGCAGAGTATATCTTGTCCCGAACTCAGTGGATCATTACTTTGTAGGAAATTAAACTCTGCCTTTCCCGTATGTGCAACGCAGAGATTATAGGAATAAGGCAGAGTTCCCTCACTGTAGTTGGGCTGAATCACAGGTCCAGGCTTGGCGCACAGACCAGGTTGAAAACAGCCCCAAGCCTCATTGCTGGAGGAGTGCCTCAGGCGCAGGGCAATAGCCAAAATCACTGCCAGGAGGAAGAGCACTGAGATCAAGGCCAAGGCCACCACCAGGTAGAACTGTAGCTCCGCCTGCGGGTCAGGGGGCAAAGGGCGGTCACTGAGGTCTGGCGGTGCCTCCTGCAGGCTGTCCGCGAAGACCAGATGCAGCGTGGCGGTGGCCGAAAGAGGCGGCTGGCCACCATCACGCACAGCGACCAGCAGGCGCTGGCGGGAAGCGTCCCTGTCGCCCAAGGCGCGAGCAGTGCGCACCTCGCCATTGCGCAGCCCCAGGCTGAAGAGTCCGGGATCACTGGCCTGCAGCACGTGGTAGGACAACCAGGCATTGTGTCCAGAGTCAGCGTCCACCGCCACCACCTTGGTGACCAGGTAGCCGGGCTCCGCGGCGCGCGGCACAGTGTCGAAGAGCGCTGAGCCATCTGGCGCCAGCGCGGGATAGAGCACCCGCGGCGCGTTGTCGTTGCGGTCGCCTACCAACACGCGCAGGCTCACGTTGGCGCTGAGCGCGGGCGAACCATGGTCACTAGCCTGCAGAATCAGCTCAAAGGAACGCAGCTGCTCGTGGTCGAAGGTTCGCTGCGCGAACACCACGCCGCTCTGTTCGCTCACAGACACGTAGGATAACAATGCCCGAGGCTCCAAGTCGCTGGCCGCGATGGAGTAGGAGACTTGGCCGTTGGGCCCCAGGTCTGGGTCGGAGGCGCTAACTTGAGCGATGGAGGCTCCAGGAGGATTGTTTTCTGCTACATACACTACATAAGAGGCCTGTTGGAAAACTGGAGCGTTGTCGTTTACATCACCAATGTGTAGGGTGACACTAGAGCTGGAAGAGAGAGGCGGCTTACCCCGGTCAGTGGCTGTGATGGTTATGTTGTACTCTGGGTTCTTCTCGCGGTCTAGAACCCTTTCCGTCACTAACTTATATGTATTTCTTGAAGAAGTTAGTATTTTAAATGGAGTATCCCCTTCTAATTTACAAATAACTTCTCCATTGTGACCAGAATCCTTGTCACGGATTTTAAGCAAAGCAACTAGTGTACCTAGCTCAGAGTCCTCCATAATTAGGTTGGGTAGAGATTGGAATATCACTTCTGGGACATTGTCATTTTCATCTAGGACTTCTATCTCCACTGTACATTGTGCAATCATTCCTCCACCATCCTTTGCTTCCAAAACAAAAGAATATTCTTTGATCTCTTCAAAATCTAATGTATTTAGAATAATAATTTCCCCAGTATTAGAATTCAGGTCAAACTCAGGTCTCAGGCCAGCTTCGCTGAAAGAGAAAGTGATTTCGGCATTGACACCTTCATCCTGGTCGGTAGCAGTCACCTGAAGCACAGTGGTTCCTGGGCGTACGTTTTCTGGGAGGCTCACCCTATATATCTCTTGGCTGAACACTGGAGGGTTATCATTGGCATCAGTCACTAGGACCTGTATCTGTGCAGTGCTACTGAGAGGTGGCTCTCCCAGGTCCAAAGCAGTCAATGTCAAGTGGTAGGATTTCTGCTTTTCCCGGTCTAAAGGTGTCTTCAATACCATCTCCGGGTATTTACTGCCATCTGATTTCTCTTTACTCACGAGTGAGAAATAATCATTGGGACTAAGTTGGTAATTCTGTAGTGCATTGGTACCTATGTCTGCATCATGGGCAGACCCTAATACAAATCGTGTGCCTGGCTGAACAGACTCACTTATTTGCAGATCAAAGAAAACGTGCGCAAATTTTGGCGCGTGGTCATTAATGTCCTCGATTTCCACACTCACGTGGTAAAAGTTCAATGGATTTTCAGCAACAGCTTCAAAATCCAGAGCACAAACTGGCTGCTTCCCGCAAATCTGCTCCCTGTCTAGCCTGCTGCTCACAAGCAGTTCCCCTGTCTCTGAGCTCACAGTGAAGTAAGACTTCTCCGAACTGATACGCAGTTTTCGAGTCGGTAACTCCAGGACACGGAACCCTAGGTCCTTGGCGAGGTTCCCCACTACCGAGCCCAAGGGCATTTCCTCGGGAATCCTGTAGCGGATCTGCTCAGAGAGCGCCCGGCAGAACAAAGACAGTAGGAAGGGAAGGAGCACTGGCCGCCTGTGAGTCTGGCCCCTCTCCGCAGCGCCGCTCCCCATCCCTCTTGCTCCCCTCTGCTTGCTCACCAGTCAGGAGACTCTGGAGTACGAATGATCTCCGTATTGCAGATATTCGGAGCTCCGAAAGGACTCTTAGTTCCAGTTCCAGTCCAGGAAAAAATACTCTTCTTTTCCGTAGGAAGTAGCGGTGTAATGGCTGGACTGAAGAGTCACATATTGCTGCTCTGGAAAGCGCGCTGCGGTTGCGCGAGGAGATGGTGAGCTCCAAGCTCTCCTCTTTGGACAACAGCGGCGCCCAGAGTCCACAGGACGAAACTGCAGCCTGTGCTGTTCCAGTTTAACCGGTAGACAATTGTGTCTAACTGAAACTATGTAGGTTCGTGTATATATTTAATAATGTTTTAAACCATAATCTCAGACACGCTTTATCTCATCTTTTCAGGGTTTTAGGAAAATCACGTAGATTTAGTACATAAATATTTTTTCTGTGGCTCTAACCATTCCATAACACTCAAATATATATTTAGTGATACAAAGATGACTGCAACAAACTTGGCATAAGCCATGATAGAGTACAGTTGTTTTACATACTTAATCATTTGTAATAAAGTGGATAATGCCCCCCCCCATTTTTGCTCCTAAGGTTTCAACCCACTTTTCTACTTACTTCAAGATGGTTAATTTGTTTTTTTCCCCAAAAACATTAATAATGCTGAAATTTGTTTTAAAGAAGATGCAATTCGTACTTATCTCTAAATACATCTCTTTATCTAAAAGAGTTTCAATGATTTCCTTTCAGAAATATTACCTGATTCTCATTTCCACTCTCTCAGGGAAGGAAATGAGTTTGTCTGATTGTTAGCCTATTCCTTTTCTATTCTGCAATCACTCTCTGGGTCACAAAATATAATGTCAATATTCAAAGACACCAAGGAAATAATATATATGTGTTTTTGTGACACTGAGAATTGACCCAGGGCCTCATGTGTGCTAGGTAAGCCCTCTACCATTGAGATACATCCCCAGGCCTCAGAAATAATATTTTGCCTTGCAACATGAAATCACTGAGGTCTATTGTACTCTAATACTGGTCTCCATTCCAAACTTATTTTATTCCTGATGATGATCTCAGAATTTCTACATCCCTGGAAAGTTTGCTTGCGATAGCTCCGTTAATTTAGTGATGATTTCTCTCCTTCATTTAAAAAATAATTTTAAAGCATCTAACTAATTTTGATCAGGAAATTTTTTTTATCTGGCATGATAATCATATTTCTGCCAGATGACATTTTCTTACACAATATCAGTAGTGTTCCTTTGTAAAGTGATTGCACATCTGAACCCTGCAGAATGAGTGAAATATCTCTCATGCTATTGCACTGTTTCTTATATGGAAAATGCTACCAAATACAGCACTGGAAAAATATCCTTTAAATTAACACTGGAAAGATCCCAGGAATTGAGATTATCTTATTATCCACTTCTTACAGATGATCATCATCTGAAGTATTAAACTTCATGAAAATGCTATACAAAAGAATATCCAAGCAGTCCCAGATTGGGTTGTTTCTAGTTGAAATTTTCAGCATACCCAATAAATAAAAATGACTACTGTTCTAGAGTTTGAGTGCAAGAGATGGTTGTTTTGTAGAGCTAGCTTCTCCACTTGTGGAGCCTTCAGAATACTCCACATGGACATATCACTAAAATGGTACCTTGGAATTCTATGTTAAAGCATGCAACTGCCTATTTCATACATGCCAGTTACAAATTGAAATATTTTGTTTGACATTTTATTGGTTTTGTCCAATGACCTTTAGTATGGCATTAGACACTGTGTCTTTTATACAGATGTTAATGAAAGTTGACACATTTTATTCTTTAAGTGTCAATCTCACTTTCTAGTAGCATCCCAACTTTCTTAGATACTTTAAAATAGATAAGGAAGCCATCACAATTTTTAAGGCCACCAAGATAAGGTACATGGAAGTGAAAGCAGAACACAGAAAAAAGGTTCAGACTGGAAAATCCTTAAGAACCTTTTAGAGACTCAAATCATAAAGAGAATCCTGAGAAGGCAGCTGAAGAATGTTTTGCTCTTCCTAACCTACCACACAGAGAAAGACTCAATAATTCATTCTCTTTTATAAAACACATGAGTTAAGAAGCTGGTGGTACTGCATATTGGTGCAACCACTCTGGAAAACAGTATAGAGATTCCTCAGAAAACATGGAATGGAACCATCATTTGACCCAGTTATCCCACTCCTGTATATATATATATATATATATATATATATATATATATATTCAAAGGATTTAAAATCAGCATACTACAGTGATGTAATCACATCAATGTTAATAGCAACTCAATTCATAATAGCTAAGCTATGGAATCAACCTAGGTGCCCTTCAACAGATGAATGAATAAATTGTGGTATGTATGCACAATGGATTATTATTCAACCATAAAGAAAGATGATTTATGACATTTGCCAGAAAATCGATGGATCTGGAAACTATAATGCTAAGTAAAGTAAGCCAATCTCCAAAAAAACCCAAAGGTTGAATGTTTTCTTTGATATGTAGAAGCTAACCCACAATAATAAAGGAGTGAGGGGATGAACAGAAGTTCAGTAGATTACACAGTGGGAGACAGAAGGCATGGAGGGGGATAGGAAAAAGAAATACAGTAGAATGAGTCTGACATTATTTTCTCATGTACATATATGAAAACAACACAGTGGACATCCATACAAATTGGATTCTAACTAGAATACAATATATTCCATGCTTGCATAATCATATAAAAATGGATCTGCTTTCAGGTATAACTACAAAGAACCAATAAACAAATTTAATTACTAAAGAAACAAGAAAAGAAAAAAGAAAAACAAGTGGTGGGGCTGGGGATGTAACTCAGTAGTGCAGCACTTGCCTAACATGAGCGAGGCAAGTTTAATTCCCAGCACTGAAAAAAATTAAATATGCTTGCAAGAAAACCAAGTGGAAAATAAGTGAAAGGTAAAAATACAACAGCTTACTTATTAATAATCTTGTACAAAAGGCTTTCACTACCTTTCAAATTAGGTACCATAACCTATGTGTTCTATATTAAATTATCAACAATTAAATAAACCAGTAAACTTTTTTTTTTAAAGAGAGAGTGAGAGAGGAGAGAGAGAGAGAGATAGAGAGAGAATTTTTAATATTTAATTTTTAGTTCTCGGCAGACACAACATCTTTGTTGGTATGTGGTGCTGAGGATCGAACCCGGGCCGCACGCATGCCAGGCGAGCGCACTACCGCTGAGCCACATCTCCAGCCCAACCAGTAAACTTTTTACCTCTTTCAAGCTTTCTTAACCCTTATCTTCAAAATACTTGTTTTACAAATAATAGGAACATTTCTTGGAAAACATAATGGTCATAGAAATAAAGATAAAGGAAGAACTGAACTCACCTGATTCCTTGGTACTTCACTCTGACATTCATGAAAATCTATGGATGTTAACAAAGAATCATTTTTCTCACAGCTTTCCTGGCTGATGAGTGTGTCCACATAATTGGGCTGGGGAAAGATAATGTGGCTCTTCCGAGAATCTGATGTGAGGGAGATCTCATGGGAATAGGTCTGCAGGAAAGTGCGCACCCCATCCATGCCCATGAAGTGTGAGGCAGGCAAATCCTCCAACCCACCACCTGTGCCCTGGAGCAAGCGTGACTTGTGCCAGCGCTGCAGTCTGAGTAAAAGCAGCACAATAACAAAGACAAGGAAAACACAGGAGACAGTGGCCACTGCCACCACCAAGTAGAGTGTAAGATCTGAATCACTGGGGTCCATAAGCGTCCCATTGCTGCTAAATTCGGACAGGACATCTGGTATGCTGTCAGCCACAGCCACAGTGAATGTGACAGTGGCTGAGAGAGGTGGTTGACCATGGTCCTGGACAGCCACAACCAGGCTCTGTCTGAGTGTGTCTCTGTCCAGAAGGGCATGTGCTGTGCGTACCTCACCAGTATGCAGCCCCACAGAGAAAAGCCCTGGATCACTGGCCTTGAGCAGGCGGTAGGACAGCCAAGCATTCTGGCCTGAATCTTTGTCCACTGCCACCACCTTGGTCACTAGATAACCAGGCTCTGCAGAGCGGGGAGCCAACTCCACCCCAGTGGACCAATCTGTGGGGAGAGTGGGATACAGAATCTCCGGCACATTGTCATTCTGGTCCAGGACAAACAGGTTCAATGAAACCTTGCTGCTGAGAGGTGGGTCCCCACTGTCATGTGCAGTCACTCTCAGTTGTAGGTTGCAAAACTGCTCATAGTCAAAGGATTGAAGTGCATACAGGACACCAGTGTCAGAGTTGATGGAGATGTAGGAGGACACTGATGTCTCCTGGGTGGCGTCCTCATCCAAGGAATAAGTGACCTGGGCGTTCTTGTCGCTATCGGGGTCGTGTGCAGTCACTGAGAAGATGGAGGCACCTCTGGGGTTATTCTCAGGGATGTAGATGGAGTAAGAGGAGTGAGAGAATGTAGGTGGGTTGTCATTGGTGTCTGCCACATGTATGGAGATGTGTGTTTCTGTGGACAGAGGAGGAATCCCACCATCTATGGCTTTCAGTGTGATGTTGTACAAAGAGAGTTTTTCCCGGTCCAGGTTTTCTGCTGTGACCAATCTATAATAATTATCTATTGATATTTCTAACTTAAAAGGCAGATTTTCTGGAAGAGTGCAAGTCACCTCTCCATTCTTTCCAGAATCTCTGTCTTGGAGGTAGAAAAGAGCAATTACTGTCCCAGGAGGTGTGTCCTCAGGAATTGAGTTGCTTATGGACATCAAAGTCACTTCGGGAGCATTGTCATTTACATCTAAAATTGTGATTAATACTTTAGCTTTTGTCAGACTACCAGGACCATCCTGAGCCTGAACTTCAATTTCATAGAAGCTAGATTCTTCATAATCCAGGCTTTCTAAAGTTGATAATTCTCCTGTAAGGGAGTTCAGATGGAATATCTGTAGAAGTTTTGGAGTTATTTTTCGAAAAGAATATGTCACTTCCCCGTTGACTCCCTCATCTGGGTCAATTGCATTTACTGTGAGAAGTCTTGTGCCCACTGGTACGTTCTCAGGTACAGCCACTTGGTACTGGGGTAGAGAGAAGACTGGTGTGTGATCATTCACATCCACTACTGTCACTTGGATATTCAGGATGCCAGATAAGGGTGGATCTCCACCATCATAGGCTGTGAGGACCAGGTGGTGAGTCATTTCTTCCTCTCTGTCCAGCACCTGCTCCAGCACCAATTCTGGGTATTTATTTCCATCGTCTCCATTTTGCACAACCAGGGAGAAGTGGCGATTGGGGCTGAGCTGGTATTTCTGGAGGGAGTTCGTGCCCACATCTGGATCTCCAGCCTCATTTAGCAGAAACCGCATCCCAGGAACTGTATTCTCCGTTATTTTTATGTTTATTTCTTCCTTCAAGAATCTAGGAGCATTGTCATTAACATCCAATATTTCCACTTCTATAGGGTAAAGTTTCATTTCATCCTCAACAAGGATGTTAAAACTCACCAGACACCGCGCGCTCTGGGCGCAGAGCTCCTCCCGGTCTATCCTGCCTGCGGTGACCAAGCTGCCGCTTCGCGGGTTCAAAGAGAAAAGCTGCGTCCTACCTTTGGAGACGATGCGGACTCCGCGCCCCGCCAATTCCTGGGGTTCCAGACCCAGGTCCTTTGCTATATGACCCACAAAAGACCCTTCGTCTGTCTCTTCTGTCACGGAGTAGAGAATTTGTCCTGCCCAGGCTTCCCACCAGGTCCCCAGGAATATGGAAAGGAGGACGAATCCTTTGTAGTTCTTGCCCCTCTGCCGAGCCGCCATTGTGGTCCTGAGCAGTCTCGGGACGTCCTGCTGAATGCAGATGTTTCTGCGTGGACTCCTCTGTATTCGGAAGGGAGACCCAGAACTCAGCTGTATAGAGGCTTGACTATGGCGCAGCTTGAAAGAGGGCTTGTCTGAAACTGCCGGATTTTTTTTGTACGTGCTGTAAACTCGGTGGTTCCTGTAGGATTTCATCACACCATTTTCCCCTGGTTGGTGAACAGCGGCGCTCAGAGTCCTTACTAAGTTATTGCATCATATTGAAGCAAAATAAACTGGTTTTACAGAAAATAGTTTCACCCCTCAAAAATATCCCTATTGTTTCTTCACTCCTAATATCTCTGATATACTTTAAAAATTCATTTTAAGACACTGATTAATGCAATAATGTTTATGGATGGGTATTTATTAATCTCATATAATTTTTTGACTCTTTTGTGTTGCAACTTTGAAGTTACTTTTTAGGCACTCACACTTTATGGAACGTAGAGAAAAATCAGTCATTGCAGCTAAAAAAGTAAACGTTTGATATATGTGTATATATGTGTGCATATTCATATATACCTATAAATGCATATATATATATATATGTATATATATATATATATTTCCTAAAAATGACTTCATTATCTCCAGTATTCAAGTTTTCTAAGGTATTCCACAACATAAAATTAAATATTAAAGATCTCTACTAGACAATCCTAGACAATCAAAATATGTTTAATAAAATGTAACATAAGCTCAATAGATCAAATCAAAATGATTTTATAGTTTTAAAGTTAGTACGTTATAGATAGCTATTGAGAAGCATTCTGACATTTGCTTTTTTTAAACTTGCATTTAAAATTTCAATGGAAAGTCTACTTGATTTTCCAGACATTGAATTAATTATCTTCTTTCCTTTATGAGATTTTTTCTATTGAAGAACCATTTATTTAGTTAGAATTCTGATTAGTTTATTGCCAAGCAAAGTTGTATTTTCTCATGATTCCTACTGAGTTTTACTTCCTTACTTAAAAAAAATATCATCTCAACATAAGTTTGATCAGACTGGAATGTTTTTCACAGATGATAAAAGTGATCAATAATTTGATAGACACATCCCCCATGCTTGAAAATTCAATATGTGCTCAAAATCTCTGACAGTCTTAGTATTGATGATTTATTTGGTAGTTCAAAGAGTCTTACTTAGCAAATTTCATGATTCCCAAACATTTATCAAGTGGTCACTTTATATATGTATCATGACTGACCGACTACATGAATGAATGACTATTGTGAGAGTAGGATCTATTTTTTTTGATTAGTCAAATGTTTTGTTTAAATAAAATGATAACAGGTAACTCAGGTAAAAGAATAAAATAAACCAGTCTACTATCCATGAAACCCAGTTACCTATAATGACAGATATTCAAGATGCAGTAAAATCACCCAAAACTGGTGATACAGTAAAACACCATTCATATTCTCAAAGTGTAAAAAAAAAAACAAATAAATCATCATATTTGTATGAGACCATCTGAATCACATGACTAATGCCCAAGATTCCATTTGTTTAAAATTATAATTTACTTTTAATATTTTTTTTGGCACCAGGGATTGAACTCTGATGGGTTTAACCACTGAGCCACATCCCCAGCCCTTTTTAATATTTTAACTAGAGACAGGGTCTTACAATTGCCTCTTTAAGTTGCTGAGGCTGGCTTTGAACTCATGATCCTCCTGATTCAACCTCCCAAGCCACTGGGATTACAGATGTAGGCCACCATACCTGGCCAGCTTTACTCTTAAATTTTGATAAAACACATCAAGGGATCATATCACAAATGTCTAAACAAATCATATTTGAAAATGTATGGAATCTCTTGGTTAGCCATATACAATTGGAAACTTGAAATAAACAATTGTATAATAATTGCAGAAATGCAAATATCACTATTGATTTATAAAAAGATGTATTACTTTTATCATCTTATTTAGAAGATCAATTCAATGTATAGTGTGTGTGTGTGTGTGTGTGTGTGTGTGTGTTGCAGTGGTAGAATTTGGACCCAGGGCTTTCTGCAAGGTAGGTTAATCTATATACTATACACTGAGACCCCCCAATGTTTATTTACAATTATTTAGTAGCACTGAGGAAATACAAAGACCTTTTTTTGGTGGGGATACTGGGAATTGAACCTGGGACACTTTACCACTGAGATACATCCCCAGTCCTTTTTATCTTTTATTTTGTGACAGGGTCTCACTAAGTTGCTTAGACCTTTGGTAAGTTGCCGAGGCTGGTCTCGAACTTGTGATCTTCCTGCCTCAGCCTCCTGAGTTACTAGAATTATAGGTGTGCTCCACTGCTCCTGGCTACTAAATCTTAGTCTTATTTAACAGAGGCAATAATTCAGTTTTTTTAATATTAGAAAAAGAAAGGATTTCACAAATGTCTAAGATGTGAGATGTACAAAATCAAAGCTTTCATATAAAAGAAAGGTTAAAAAATAAACTAAATTGTTTTTAGAGTCAAATTTAAAAAAAAACAAGATTAAAAAGAGGTTGATTTATATAAAAGAAAAAATCAGAATTACATGGTGTGCTGCAAAAAACTAGGAAAACTTAGCATGGATCAAAGAATTTTAAAATTTTCTTTTTTTAAAATAAAAAAACATAACCTCATCTGAACAAGGGAGTCTTCCTCTTTACAAAACCCTGAATCTTCCTATATCAAAAGAAGCTCATTTTTCTCACGACCCTCCTGGCTGACAAGCATGTGAGCATAGTTGGGCTGGGGGAAGATGACGTGGCTTCTTGAGTCCAAGGTGAGCAAGACCTCATCGGAATATGTCTGCAGGAAAGCCTGCATCCCATTCATATCCACAAAGTGTGAGGTGGGCACACTTGGCAAAAACTCCCATTTGCAGACTTCAGAAAGCTTGATTTGTGCCAGCTTTGCAGTCTAAGCACCAGCAACACCATAATAAAGGCAAAGAAAATGCAGGAAACAGTAGCCACCGCCATTACTAGGTAGAGTGTGAGGTCTGAGGCATCAGAGTCATGGGGGGGATTGAAATGGCTCAGATCAGCCAGAACATCAGGGATGCTGTTGACCACCACCACCATGAGTGTGACTGTGGCTGAAAGAGGCAGCTGGCTGTGGCCCTGGATTGCCACCACAAGACTCTGCTTGAGTGACTGTCTAGCTGGGACCTTGCTGTTTGCACCTCACCTGTGTGTAGTTCCACTGAGAATAGCCCTGGCTCACTGGCCTTGAGCAGGCAGTAGGACAGCCAGGAATGCTGACCTGAATCTCTGTCCACAGTCACCATTAGATAACCAGGCTTTGCGGAGCAGGGAGCCAGCTCTACCCCAGTGGAGCCGTCAGTGGGGAGGGGAGGGTACAAGATCTCAGGCACATTGTCATTCTGATCCAGGACCAGCAGGCTCAGTGATTGCATTGCCGAGTGACGGGTTCCCATTGTTACTGGCTATCACCAGTACCTGGATGTCTCTAGACTGTTCATAGTCAGAGGAGCACAGTGCATACAGGACACCAGTATTGGAGTTGATGGAGAGGTAGGAAGACAGAGGTGCCCCTTGGAGTATATCCTCAGCTAGAGAGTAAGTAACTTGGGCATTCTCTTCACTGTCAGGGTCCAGTGCATTCACAGAGAAGATGGAAGCACCTCTGGGACTGGAATCATCTCAGTGACATAGAGTAGGATGAATGGGAGAAAATGGGTGAGTTGTCATTAGTCTCTACCACATGTAAAGGAATGAGCTTTTCTGTAGACAGAGGCGGTATTCCTTTGTCTGTAGCTATCACAGTGATGTTGTACAAGGACACCTGTTCCTAGTCTAGAACTGCACTTGTCACTAATCCATAATAATCATCTACTGATTTTTCCAAGTCAAAAGGGAGGCTTTGTACAATGGAACATGTTACCAAGCCATTCAGTCCAGAATCTTGATCATACACTTGAAAAAGAGTAATTACCGTTCCTGGAGGTACATTTTCAGTGACTGCTTTCAGACATAACAACCACTTCTGGTACATTATCATTCACATCCAAGAAGGTCATTAAGACTTTTGCTCGGTCTTGAAGACCTGACTGATCCCTGGCTTCAACATCCAACTTATAAAAGCTAGAGTCCTCATAGTCTACAGTTGTAGAAGTTGAAATTTCTTCAGTTAGAACATTCAAGCAGAAAATCTGTGTGATCTTCTCTGTGATCTTCACAAAGGAATATGTAATTTGGGCATAGATTCCTTTATCCTGGTCTGTGGCATTTACGGACAACACTGGTGTGCCTAAAGGCAGACATTCAGGAACACTCGTGGATAGATGGGCTGAGTAAACACTGGAGCATTGTCATTCACATCTAGAACAGTTAACACAATTCATGCCATACCTGAACAGACAGGGTTACCACCATCCATGGCAGTAAGGTTCAGGTGGTGAATGGCTTCTCTCTTGCAGTCCGGGGCACACTCCAGCACCAGCTCTGGGTACTTGGGCCCATGGGCTTGGTTTTTCACATCCACTGAAAAATATCTGTTACTGCTTGAAGTTCTGAAGTGAGTTTATTCCCACATCAGGATCATAGACCTCCATTAGTCAAAAGCGAGAAGATGGAACTTAGTTTTCGAGAATTTTTCACTTCCAAGTCTTCCCTTAAGAATTGGGGAGCATTGTCATTAATGTCCACTCTTTCCACTTCCACAGGATAAATATAACATTCTTATTTTTGATAAGAATGTTAAAATTTATTAGACACCACACGCGCTGAGTGCCGAGCTCCTCCCGGTCTATCCTGCCTGAGGTGGGTGATCAAGCTGCCGCTTCACGGGTTCAGAGAGAAAGGCTGCGTCCTACTCCTGGAGACGATGCAGACTCCACTCTCCATGAGCTCTTGGGGCTCCAGTTCCAAGTCCTTGATGACGTTGCTGATGAAGGAACCCTTCTCTAGCTCCTCGGGAATAGAGTAGTGGATCTGTGCAGTTCTGGCTCCAAACAGCCACCACAGATGCTGGCACCTCCGCAGAGCTGCCATAACTAGCTTTATGAACTTCTTTGGGATTATGAGTAGGAAGAACAGTGACGGATCACTTTGCATTCCTCAGAAACAGAGATCAAGGTCCTTAAACGAGTGGAGACCAGTAGCGAATCATTTCAGGATGGAATTTCTGCGTACTTATGGTGTCTGATCTGTTTTGTGGTTGGAGGATGTAATTTGCAATTTAAACTTGCAGGTGTGGCCTGCAGCACATGATAGGTTAGCCAGGCATTGTGTCCTCAATCAGTATCCACCGCCACCACCTTGGTGACCAGGTAGCCGCGCTCCATAGCTCAAGGCACTATGTCATTGGGCACCAGCATAGGTTAGCACACCCATGGAGCATTGTCATTGTAGTCGCCTATCAACACATGCAGGCCTGCAGAATCAGCTCAAAGGAACATAGTTGCTTGAGGTCGAAGGCTCCCTGCCTATAGCATTACAATGCGTGAGGCTCCAGGTCTCTGGTCACAATGGAGTAGGGGACTTGCCATTGGGCTCCAGGTCTGTGTCTAAGGTGCTAATTTAAGAAATGAAGGCTCCAGGAGGATTGTTTTCTGCTATATAGACTACATAGGAGGCTTGGTAGAAAATTGTGGCATTATTGTTGATGTCAGTGATGTACAGGTTAAAACTTGTGCCTGAGGAGAGGAGTGGGTTGCCTTTGTAGGAGGCTATAATAATAACATTGTACTCTTGGGATTTTCTCCCTGTCCAGGGCACTATCTGTCACCAACCTATGTGTATGTTTTGTATCTTGAACTATTTTAAATGGAAATTTCCCTTTTAATTTGCACAGGATTTCCCCCATTAAATCCAGAATCTAGATCACGTGTCTTGATCAGAGCAACAGTAGTCCCCAGCTCAGCATCCTTTTCTATAAGTTGGGATTCAGAAGCCAGCGTAATCTCCAGGGCATTGTCATTTTCATCCAAAATATCTATTTGTATCTTACTCTGTGCACTGTGACTTTCACCATCTTTTGTTTCTACCCCAAGTGTGTAGCTCTCTCTTCAAAGTCCAATCCTCCAGCAGTGGTGAGTTCTCCTATTTTATGATCCAACTTACAACAGTTTTCTCACTGCTTTACCAACATTGATAAAGGAGTAGGTGATCTTGGTATTGTCACTATCATCTGGATCAGTGGCCAACACTTAGCAAGGAGGATCCAGCAGGTAGGTTATCTTGAACCCTGATCCTGTACACATCCTGAGTAAATGCTGGGGGATTATCATTTGCATCTGCAACAATTACCCTGATCTGGGTGGTGCTGCTTCTGGAGGGCTCTCCTCTGTCTATAGCCATGAG
This sequence comes from Urocitellus parryii, assembly GCF_045843805.1. NCBI lineage: Eukaryota > Metazoa > Chordata > Mammalia > Rodentia > Sciuridae > Urocitellus > Urocitellus parryii. Next base: position 95,836,132 of record NC_135531.1, on the reverse strand, counting down.
GACCAGGTGGTGGAAGAACAGCTTTCCTCTGTCAAAGGGTGCTTTCAGCACCAGCTCTGGGTAACTACTACCATATGGGTTCTCCTTTTGAATTACAGAAAAGTGGAGATCAGGGCTGAGGACTACTTTGTAGCAGTACTAACTGCTACAAGGACTTGACACCTGCATCAGCATCTTGTACAGATTCCAGGGAAAATGTAGCTCCTGTTATTGCCAGTTTTCTAATTTCCACCTCAGTGATATTTCTGCTAAAGGTCAGTGGTTGTCATTGATGTCCCTGAAAAAAGTTCAAAGGCTTTTCAGCAACCATTTCAAATTCTAGAACACATGTTGAATTCTTGCCTCAAATATGCTTAGTCTATACCATCCTCACAAGTAAGTCCCCATTTTCTGTGTTCATGGTAAAGAATTTCTTTTCTGCATTAATCCTCAAGTTCTGAGTAGGTACCCCACCATGCCAACCCCAGATCTTTTGCAAGGTTCCCCACCAGGAAGCTCCTGGAAAGCTCTTCAGGAATAAAGCAGTGAATCTGCTCTGAAAGCTCCTGGCTGTACAAAGACAACAGGAAGAGAAATGGCATTTGCCTTGGTCTTGCCAGGCACCTTGGACTGGAGTGGTTTCCCATCCATTCTCTTCTAATTCCTAGGAGAGGAGATCACTAAAGGATTCCAAGAATTTAGATGAATTACCACTTGCTTTGTCTTTGTGATGGTTCTCTGATGGGTATCTTCATGGCAGGCAGTCGATGAGAGACTACACTTGAATATTTTAAATATTTAATCTGGCTGTCATTTCTCTGAACTTGAACTTTGTCCACCCAAATGAAAGATGTTTTACTCATCAGAAAACAGAGATAAACTTGTTCAAGTTATTATTAGCATCATCATATTTTTAGCTTCCATATTTATAAAATGGACAGAATAACATATTCCCTATTCTTAGTAGAACTGAGAACTCAATAAAATAGCAAATAGAAAAGCACATAAAAGAAAGTGTTGGTGACTGCAGAAAATGTAGTATAAAAATTCTTGAAGTATCAACTTGATGTGTATTATTATTTCAAGGAATAAACTTCAGAGCTCTTAGTTTTGTACTATATTTCACTTTCTGAAAAATATTTCCTTTATTATTTTATCCCCAAAAGAACTGATAGGTAAGCAAGAGGCTGATTATTTTTATAAAGTAGGAATAGGTTAAGAAGCAAGAGTCTCTTTTCCTAGTGTTTAAGTGTCTACTTTTAATAAAAGTGTATGATTGAAAAACTCTTTCACAAGTGATGTTTTTCAATACTACATTATAACTGTCCTCAATTGTACTGTTTCTTTCCAAGTAGCTTAACGATGGAGAATTATTTGGATTTTAGGAGATGAAGTATGAGTCCTCATACTTCAAGGTTATTGTATGATGATCTCAACATTTTTCATTGACATTCTTCCTTTGTCAATAAGAATGCTAATTTCTGTGTTGTGACAGGTGTCTTACAGTTTTAACTCCATATCCAAACTAGAAGGTCTTCATAAAGAAAGTGTCTCTAATCTACATATTATACTGTTACTCTAAAACTTGGCAGGTGTGCAGCAATATGAAGTCAGCTTACAAGGGAAAAACTTCAAAGCATGTTAAACTGCTCATTGTATAACCATTCACTGGCATCTTTATACAAACATAAAAAAATAATGAGGAGTTAGGGGTGTAGCTCAGTGGTAGAATGAGTTCTTGCCTAGCAGGAGCAAGACTTTGCATTTGATCCCCAAACCACTAAAAATATATATTGAATCAAGACTGCTTCAAAACAGCCAAGAAAAATGACTTTCCACCATTCTATGAACATTAGTACAGGAAATTTATCTTTTCAGAGCACAAATAAAACTGAAGATTCAAATATTTGAAAGTAGGTATAATACATATACTGACAGTGTGTGCAGCAAGCATTTAAAATGCAAGTTTATTGGTAGTTTAGAGAGGTTTAAAAGATGTTTGTCCATTGCATACAAAAGTTATCTCAGGATACATACCCAAACCTATAACTTTTTCTTTAAACAGTAATGGAAAAGTGATTTTCCATATTGGAGCAAGTGACGTCAGCATCTATCATACTGATTCTTCTGTAATTTTTTGGATGCATTAACTATTCAGTGATTTTGCATATTTTACATTGAGGTTAGGATTTTCCATATATATATGTATATAATATATATATGTATATATATATAATTGGATGTCATCTAAATAAATATTTAAAAATAAAAATCAAGTGGTTCTGTTTTCCTAAATGTGTCAATAAATCACATGACTGAGTAACATAGTCTATATTCCCCTAATAATATTCAACTGCCATTTCCTCCCATTTATTAATAATTTGCCACTGATGTTCAAAGTGTCAAATATATAAAATTTGAACGATTTAAAAGCTTTTAGTAAGAAGTATCTGAAAATCATTGTCAGCAAAGAGGCAGAAAATCAATCAAATTAAGTAGTTCTTCCCTTCCATGACCCGTATTCATGAATTTGAAACTCAGACTAGCATTTTAACTAAGAAAAATCTATTAATTTAAAGTAAACACAGTCCTCAGAAATTAACTTTATAATTTCAAGCCATTCTTATGTTGCATTGATTTTTCAAGTACAAACCTTAGACTCTTTAATAAAGCAGAATTATCCTCCAATACAGAATCATTTTAGCAGATATTGATTCTGTTAAGTGACTACCTGTAACGAGTGATGACAAGTGTATGATGTATTTATACTTGTTGAATGTAGCAGAATCTCTTTCTTGAGACTGTAACCCATATCACAAAATGAATTACAATTCTAAAGTTTCTTCTCACCGGTTTCTTCTCTCAACAAATGTGCATATCCAATAATTACATGGGTTAACCAAAATTTTCTGATTTCAGAATGCTACAGACATGATCATCACTATAAATTAATCCTACATTTCTGATATTGTGCAGAAGGTTTCTGTACTTGTCCACTGATTTATGCAAGTACTGTAAGCCATTTCCTTATGTAAACTTCAAATATACTAAAATACAAATCCTATAGATATCTTTCCAAAGCATGTTTACTAATAATGTCTAGGCAAATATTCAAAAGAGTACAATATGTCTAACTACTTGAATTCATAGAACAACTCTACTATCAACAGAATAGCTGTTCTGAACTAACAAAATCTTTGAGTAAAGTATTATATTTACCACTTTATTTTAAGATTGGCACTTCACTTAAGTCTACTGTTAATCAGTTAGATTTTCCAAAATAAGCACAGATTGAGAAAAAAACAGTAAGTCCAAAGCAATTTGAAAATAAATGGAAAAAGCATCAATTATCAATTAAAATAAAGTTAATCTGCAATAAAGCAAACAAGGATTCACTACATAATTAGCTGATTTTGAATGTGGCAGAAAAAAGATTGAGAAAACAAAGGAAGAAAATGCTCCAGGCATTCTTACTGTAAGAAAGAACTAACCTGAGCAACTCCTGGTTCTTCTTTGTTTGCATTTGCCTTATCAGACACCAGAAGAGGTTCACTTTTCTCACAACTCTGTTCACTAATGAGAGTGTCTGCGTAGTTGGGTTGGGGAAAGATCAGGTGGCTCTTCCTGGAGTCTGCAGTGAGGGAGATCTCATGGGAATAGGTCTGCAGGAAAGCTTGCACCCCATCCATGCCCACAATGTGGGAGGTGGGCACGCCTGCCAACCTGCCTCTGGAAACCTGGAGCAGGCGTGATGAGTGCCAGCGTCTTAGTCTAAGTGCCAGCATCACAATGACAAAGGCCAGGAAGACACAAGAGACTGCAGCCACTGCTACCACAAGGTAGAGTGTAAGCTCTGAATCATCAGAGTAGGAAGGGGGCTTGATGCTACCCAGATTGGCCAGAACATCAGGGATACTGTCAGCCATGGCCACTGTGAGTGTGACAGTGGCTGAGAGAGGGGGCTGGCCATGGTCCTGAACAATCACCACAAGACTCTGCTTGAGAGCATCTCTATCCAGTAGCGTCCGTGCTGTGCGCACCTCACCATTGTGCAGCCCCACTGAGAAGAGCCCTGGTTCGCTGGCCTTGAGCAGGCGGTAGGACAGCCAGGCATTCTGTCCTGAGTCTCTGTCCACTGCCACTACCTTGGTCACCAGGTATCCAGGCTCTGCAGAGCGGGGTGCCAGCTCTACACCAGTGGAACCATCAGTAGGAATGGTGGGGTACAGGATCTCAGGGATGTTGTCATTCTGATCCAGCACAAATAAGTTCAGTGACACGTTGCTGCTGAGTGGAGGGTTCCCACTGTCACTGGCTTTCACCAGTAGCTGCAGGTCTCTTAACTGTTCATAGTCAAAGGAACATAGTGCATACAGGACACCAGTGTCTGAGTTCATGGAGACATAGGAGGATAGAGGCACTCCCTGTAATGTATATTCTTCCAGGGAGTAAGTGATCCTAGCATTGTCACCACTGTCAGGGTCATGGGCTGTCACAGAGAAGATAGAAACTCCTCTGGGGTTGTTCTCTGGGATTGAAGTAGAGTAGGAGGCCTGAGAGAAGGTAGGTGGGTTGTCATTGATGTCTGCTACTTTCAGGGAAATTTGATTTTCGGTAGACAGGGGTGGGGTGCCATGGTCTGTAACGGTTACTGTGATATTATAATCTGGAGTCTCTTCTCTGTCCAGAGCTCTTGTTGTTAATAGGTGATAGTAATTATCAACTGACCTTTCTAATTTGAAAGGCAGGTTCTTCGGAATAGAACATGAAGTCTCACCATTCTCCCCAGAATCAACATCATGTATGCTAAACAGGGCGATTATGGTCCCAGGAAGACAGTCTTCAGAAACAGAACTGCTAAAAGTAGTGAGTATCACTTCTGGGGCATTGTCATTCACATCCTGTACTGTGACCAGCACCTTAGCACTAGCAAGAAGAGCACCTCCATCTTGAGCTACCACTTCCATGAGGTAGAATCTGGATTCTTCATAGTCCAGGGATTGAATAGTTGAGATTTCCCCCAGAGTGGAATCAAGTTGGAACGTCTCCGAAATTTTGTCTTCTTCATTGCGAAAAGAGTAGGTCACTTTCCCATTTATTCCCTCATCTGCATCTGTGGCGGTCAGAGTGAGTAGCTGAGTTCCCACAGGTATGCTCTCTGGAACACTCACTCTATATTCGGATCGGGTGAAGAGGGGCGCGTTATCATTTGCGTCCAGGACTGCCACGCGGATCCGCGTGGTGCTAGAGAGTACTGGGTCTCCGCCATCTAAGGCTGTGAGAAGGAGTTCGTGAATCGCCTCTTTCTCGCGATCCAGGGGCCTTTCCAACACTAACTCGGGGTAATTTTGCCCGTCAGATCCGCTCTTCACGTCCAGGGAAAAGTGAAGATTGGTGCTCAGCTGGTAACTCTGGAGGGAGTTCACACCCACATCCGCATCTCGTGCGAAGGGAAGCACTAAGCGAGTTCCCACAGCTGCGTTTTCATTAACTTTTACTTTTAATTCCTCCTCCCGGAATCTAGGAAAGTTATCATTAATATCAACTATTTCCACTTCTACCCCATAAATTTTCATTTTATTCTCAACCAGGATGTTAAAGTTCACCAGACACCGCGCGCTCTGAGCGCAGAGCTCCTCCCGATCTATTCTTTCCCCTGTGACCAAGCTGCCGCTTCGCGGGTTCAGAGAGAAAAGCTGCGTCCTACCTCTGGAGACGATGCGGACTCCGTGCTCCACCAGCTCCTGCGGTTGTAGACCCAGGTCCTTGGCGATATTGCCCACGAAGGAGCCTTTCTCTAATTCCTCGGGCACCGAGTAGCGGATCTGCCCGGACCCTGGCTGGCACAGCGTTCCCAGAAGCATGAAGGACAAAAGCAGGTCTCCGCAGCCCCAGCGCCTTAGTAGATTCGCCATTGCTTTCTCTTCCCTCAATTCTCTTAGTCCTGGTTCAGCCTGCTGTTTCCTTATTTCTTTAAAATCGAGGAGAGCATATTCTTTGGCGGAATTGGGACGGGCGGCAGTTCCCAGAAGCTTGCCTAGTCGTGTTTAGTATGGAAGAAGCTGAGAGTCGAGTTGCTTCTGTGACAGATTCTTTCCCACTTTGGTGAACAGCGACGCTCAGAGTCCTAATCAGTTACTACACCAATTCTATTTTTATTTCCCATGACTTTAGTTATATTTTTATTTCCAATGATTTTGCATATCCTTAATGTATTGTTGACATGGTTTATATTTAATCAAGTTTCAATTCTGAAACAGTTTCACAAACCGCTGAGACCAATTATTATATTCTTTTTTACTTTCTTAGAAGTTTTATTTTATGTACCATTGAACCTATATCCTTTATTTACTTCTTGAGTTTCTTTAATTAGAATACCTAAATTGGTACCTTTGCCAATTTCAAGATTTCATATTTTTATTGGGATACACTTAGGAAAACCTTCACATTTGTACATAAGAATGCCAAGAAAACAAACCTGGGAGGCCTTCTCAAAAAGGCCTACTGATTTGAAAATTCTATTAAGTGTCATATGCAGAAAAGTATAGGCCTCTGTTACTTGTGAAGTCTTTGAGAAAGTTTATAGATTTTTAATCTAAGAATATGGCAGCTACATTGAGTTTACGTTGGATTAACTGTGCATTAATTATATTTTCCTATTACATTATTCAAATATGTATAGTGAGACATTGTATAGTGATAAGCTTTTGGTAGAAATCAATATAATCACTGCGGAGGACAGGGATTTAGTTTATCATTCATATAGAAAAGTGTACCTAGATATGTACTTCGCAGAGGTGTTTTCATGTTGAGACAGATATTTAGTGTTATTACTTTTGCATGATAACATATAAAAATTATGGTTGGAAAAATAGATATTTTTTGAGCTTCAAAGAGTCTGTCAAGTGAGAATAGCATTTTTTACTTAATGGCACCTTGATAGAAAAAAATTTTTAAATGAGATGTTCTGCATCTATAATGTTAAAATTAAAAGTCATAAACTTTGAAGTAGTATTTGGTAGAAGATGACATAAACATAGGTTTCAGAATTTTCTTCCATGTGCAATTTTTCTCAGGAACAATTTATTAATATGCAGGAAAGAGAATGATTTCTCACATTTATTAAAATGTACTCTTAATAATAGATACTTCAGCCTTTGAACACTGTTCAACCTTTAAAAATTTATCTGGGGTTTAGTGATGTAGCTCAGTGATGGAGCATTTGCCTAATATATTGGCCCTGGGTTTGATCCCTAGCACTGAAAAAAAAAATCTGAGATAACATGACACTCAGCTTGCTAAGACATTTAAATAGTGTTGATTTCAAATCAATGGAACAATGTTTTGTGCATTTTTTGTTGTTAGCAAGCCATGACCTGGGTAGCTCCCTCACCATTTCCACAAACTATTGAGTAATCTCTTACATCTTAAGTGCTATAAATTCAAGAGAAAGTAAAGCTAAAGGTAAAAGCAATTGCTTAAATTCCCAATAGTAATCAACCTTTAGATGAAAGGAATATAAAAACAGGAAGAAAAAGAGTATCTCTTGTGGTAAATACTTGTAATTACAGACAAATAAACTTCCTACTTCAGATAGAAAACCAATATTTAATGTTTAGTTAGAAAAGATTAAGATAATTAAGGAAGAACATTGACCAAATATGACTCACAAGACAATAAAACAAGTGTCTCATCTCAGTTACACGATTTAAAAAGAAATACCAAGGCCCCAAGTGAAAATAAATGAAGCAAAGCTCACCTTTAAAGTAGTATCTGAGGCAAAGGGAACATTAGTGTTGTCATGATTTGTACATGGTACCCAAGAGGCATCTTCACAGAGTAGATCCTCAGGAGGAGCCATTGCTGGTGTCACATTGAGAAAATTAAACTCTGTTTTAGCTGATTGTGAGGCAACACACACATTGTAAGAATAGGGCAATGTTCCTTCACTGTGACTGGGGAGAACCCCAGGCCCAGACTTGAAGCTCAAACCTGGTTCAAAGCAACCCCAGGCAGCAGAACTAAAGGAGTGTCTCAGGCGCAGAGCAATAGCTAGAATCACCGCCAGAAGGAACAGCACAGAAATCAAGGCCAAGGCCAACACCAGGTAAAACTGCAGCTCAGACTGGGGGTCAGTGGGCAGAGGGTCATCGCTGAGGTCTGGTAAGACCTCTTGCAGGCTATCCGCGAAGATCAGGTGCAGCGTGGCGGTGGCTGAAAGGGGTGGCTGTCCACCATCACGCACAGCGACTAGTAGGCGCTGGCGAGTCGCATCCCTGTCGCCCAAGGCACGCGCTGTGCGCACCTCTCCAGTGCGCAGCCCCAGGCTGAAGAGTCCGGGGTCGCTGGCCTGCAGCACATGGTAGGATAGCCAGGCATTGTGTCCCGAGTCCGCGTCCACCGCCACCACTTTGGTGACCAGGTAGCCGGGCTCCGCGGCGCGCGGCACAGTGTCGAAGAGCGCTGAGCCGTCGGGAGCGAGCGCGGGATAGAGCACCCGTGGCGCGTTGTCGTTGCGGTCTCCTACCAACACGCGCAGGCTCACGTTGGCGCTGAGAGGTGGTGAGCCATGGTCGCGCGCTTGCAGCGTCAGCTGGAAGACGCGTAGCTGCTCGTGGTCGAAGGCTCGCTGCGCGAACACCACCCCACTATGTGCGCTCACGGACACATAGGACGACAGTACCTGAGGCTCCAGGTCGCTAGCCAGGATGGAGTAGGAGACTTGGCCATTGGGGCCCAAGTCTGGATCATAGGCACTGACCTGAGCGATGGAGGCTCCAGGTGGATTGTTCTCAGCCACATGGGCCACGTAGGAGCTCTGTTGGAAAACTGGCGCATTATCATTGACATCTGAGATGTGCAGGGTGATCTTTATCGTGGAGGAGAGAGGTGGCTTGCCCCTGTCGGTGGCTGTGATGGTGATGTTGTATTCTGGGATCTCTTCCCGGTCTAGAACCCGGTCTGTCATTAGCTTGTAGTAGTTCTTCAAGGAAGATTTCAATATAAACTCTGAATGTCCCCGAATTTCACAGTAAACTTCTCCATTGTCTCCTGAGTCTCTGTCTCTCGTTTTTATCAAGGCAATCACTGTTCCTGGTGGTGAATCTTCTGGCAGGGGAGCAAAGACTGAAGTCACAATCACTTCAGGTGCACAATCATTCTCATCGAGAATTTCAACTTGGATACTGCAATGGGATGCTAGATCTCCAGGATCTTTTGCTTCTATACTCAGAGTGTAACTGTTAGCAATTTCAAAATCCAAATTATCCTTTGTTGTGATTTCTCCTGTTCTTTTGTCTAAGTTGAAAAAATGTTCCACTTGTTCATCCACATTATGAAAGGAATAGGTGACCTCTGCATTGACACCCTCATCCTGGTCAGTGGCCATCACTCGAAGCACTGAGAAGCCTGGGGGGACATTCTCCCGCAGGGTGACCCTGTACACATCCTGGCTGAATACCGGAGGATTATCATTGGCATCGGTGACTTGAATTCGGATCTGGGTGGTACCACTTTGAGGTGGTTCCCCCCCATCCACAGCTGTGAGAACCAGCTGATGAAAACTGTGCTCTTCTCTGTCCAGAGACTGTTTCAAAGTCAACTCAGGATATTTACGTCCATCTGGAGCCTGTTTTTCTGTGAGATCAAAGTATTCATTGTCATTAAGGTGGTATCTTTGCAGTGAATTAGGACCAGTATCTGAGTCCAGAGCTGGGTCTAGTGGAAATGTTGTACCTGGTTTGGTGGATTCTCCAATTTTTAAGTCAATTTTACTCTGTTTGAATAATGGAGTGTTGTCATTTATATCCTGCACAATGACTGCTACGTGATAAATATTAAATGGGTTTTCAGCGACAGTATCGAAATCCAGAATACACTGAGGCTGCTTCCCGCAAATTTGCTCTCTGTCTATTCTGTCACGCACAGTTAAGTCCCCACTCAGTGGATTTAAAGTGAAATATTCCTTTTCTGCGCTAATCCGCAGTTTCCGGGCTGGCAAATCCTGGACACTGAGCCCCAGATCCTTGGCGAGGTTTCCAACCACTGTGTTCTTATCCAGCTCTTCCGGAATCGAGTAGTGGATTTGGTCTGGGAGAGCCCGGCTGAACAAAGACAGCAAGAAAGGCAACAGTACCTGCAGCAACAGCGCCAGCCTGCTCCTCCGGGCGCCTGGCGTCATCGTGCGTCTCCGTCCGCCGCCCTGATTCTTTGAGGTAGGAGGAACGAGCCCTCCCTTGGATGGCTTGGATGGTCACTTTTCCTGCTTTTGTTTTCTGTATCCGAATTTGTACTGACCTCTTCTATGTGTTTGGTTTGAGCAGGAAGTTACCCTCTGAGTCTCCCAAACGCGTCTTCCTATACGATCTTTCTCTTCTTTTGACTTGCAGCGACGCCCAGAGGTTTTCCCGGGGAACTGCGCTAATGGCTTGTAAACGTTTGAAGTTTTTTTCCCCTTTTCTTTTTTAAAATTATGGAGTATTTATTTGTATTTAAATAGACAATTTATTATATTGTTCCAAATTCTGAAGGTATATATTGCATATGTTCTTACTCCGATCCCTGTATTGTGTAACATTTTCTCTCAAGTGAAAAAAGTATAATGTGTCATGTGTATCCTCAGAGACATGTTTTACATAGTGCAGATTTTAATAAATGTTATCCCTCCTTTTACACAAATATGAGCATACAACATACCATAATTTTCACCTTGCTTATATATATAGCTATTTATATTTATATATTTAAATATGTTTAGTATGGGGGACCCATCATATCTTGAGGATCATCTCATACAAGTACACAGAGGCTTCTCAATTATCTTTATAGCTATCTAGTTGTCCACTGTATAAATATACAAGAATTTTAAAATCAGAATTATTATTTTCTAAGAGGAACATAGTGCCTATTCAAACAAAAACATATTTTCCATTGATATTAGGTTATAAATTATCTATGGCTTTCATAGGCATTGAAATATGTATCAGTTTGATTCTGAAACATATTTTTAAAAATATTTTTAGTTGAAGATCGACACAATAACTTAATTTTGTTTATTTTGTTTTTTTTTAAGTGGGTGCTGGGCACCAAACCTAGTGCCTCATGAGTACTAGGCAAGTACTCTACCACTGAGCCACAACCCCAGCCCTGGAACATATTCTTAATGCCAACTTCTGAATATATTTGATCTAGTTTTAGATAAATTGATCATTATCAAATTATATGTGAAATATTCACTTATTTCCTCTTTCTTCTCTCCAAGCCAGCTAATTGTCCCATATCTCATTTTGTATTCCCATGAATACAAAACTACATAGAAATTATAACACTCCTTCTCAAATTGGGATAAGCCATAATCCACAGACTTGCTACAACTTCCAGATATCAAAAAATCCTAAATTGCTCAGGCATAGGCATTCATGAATTGTGAAATAACCCACAGAACTATATGAAAGCAAAAGGAACAAAAGTTTTGTATATCAGTTACACACAAAACATTTTATCCTATATCAGTTCATTCCAGTGCCACATAGTGATAGAACTATTTGAGAATAGTTTGTAGGAATAAGGATAGATAGGGATTGCTGAGGGCCATTGCCAAGTAGGTATGACGCACTGGCAAGGGATGAAGTCAATTTACTAAGCAGCATGAATAATACAATTCAGAATCCAAGTCACACAGTCTTTGTAAGAGGTTTAACTGATGGGGTGGGGGGAAAGACTTCAAAAAGTTATGCTTTCCTTAGAAATCAAGGTGGGACTCAACACTGGTGCTATGATAAGTAATTTAGAAGATGTTAAAAATTAACTCCTACAGGGCTGGCAGTGTAGCTTAGTAATTGAGCACTTGCCTAGCATGCCCAAGGCCCTGGGTTCCATACCCAGCACCACACACACACACACACACACACACAAACTTTCTCCTGCACTCTACTTAAATATGAGTGAAATAGAATGGGCAATATTTTTGTTAATCATGGAAGTGCACCAAAGGAATCACACAAAGTCATTTCTGCTTCATCTCAGATCAGGTAACAGCAAAATATGAAATATACCATTCCATTGAGGCAATATCACTGTTAAAATTATTTCTAAAAGTTAAGCATTTCCCCCATTATTTATAAATTGCCACTGTCTGATTAAAATGAAAAAAGAAAGAAAAGTAAGCTTTAAGCAAAGCATGGTAGAATGCAAAAAGAGGAAATTTTAAAAATATGCAGTCCACATTCGACATTAGCATCATGAGAAAGAATGTTATAAATATAAATTTATAGAATCAACTTCTATTTCACAAGTCTTATCTATCCTTTTAGTAATGCATATGAGAAACCAGCATTTAAAAGAGTGAGTGGAGATGGGCGTGGTGATGCACACCTCTAATCCTAGCGCCTTGGGAGGCTGAGGCAGGAGGATCTAGAGTTCAAAGCCAGCCTCAAGCAACTGTGCAAAGCCCTAAGCTACTCAATGAGACCCTGCCTCTAAATAAAATACAAAAAATGGCTGGGGAATGTTTATTTACTTATTTGGTACTGGGAATTGCCCCTGAGTTCAATTCCCAGTACCAAATAAGTAAATAAACAAACAAATAAATAAGTGGCTTACAGGTATAAAATTAAATCATTCCTACTGAATGAAGACTAAAGAGAATAAGTAATAAAAGATCACAGCTGGGGAGGTAGTTTGGTAATGTAGTGCTTGCCTAGCATACCCAAGGACCTGGATTCAATTCTCACCATTTCCAAAAAGAAAAGAAAGAAAAAAACGAATGAATAAATGAATAGTTTCTTTTGTTTAGTAAATGTTATTTACATTATTATTTCTCCCCTTTAAAATAACAAAATATTAATAAAGAGGTGCCTTTATTTAGTATATTACATATCTTAACATAATTGGAGACATTTACATAACTCTGTGCCTATGTTTCAGTGTGTTAGGATGGATTATAGGATTGACTCACCTGAAGAAGATTGGGGTTTCCTTTAGTTTCACCTAAATCCTGTGGAACCAGAAGAGGCTCATTTTTCTCACAACTATCCTGGCTGATGAGCGTGTCTGCATAGTTGGGCTGAGGGAATATCAGGTGGCTCTTCCTGGAGTCTGCAGTGAGGGAGACCTCATGGGAATAGGTCTGAAGGAATGCCTGCATCCCATCCATGCCTACAAATTGCGGTACAGACACTTCACCAAACCCGCTACTTGCAGCATGAAGTAGGCGATTCATGTGCCAGCGTCGTAGCCTGAGTGCCAACAGCAAGATGACAAAGGCAAGGAAGACACAGGAGACAGCAGCCACTGCCACCACCAAGTAGAGGGTGAGGTCTGAACCATCAGGGTCAGTAGTCTTGATGCTGCCCAGATCTGCCAGGACATCAGGGATGCTGTCAGCTACAGCTATGGTGAGTGTGACAGAGGCTGACAGAGGGGGCTGGCCATGGTCCTGGACAGTCACCACAAGACTCTGCTTCAGCACATCTCTATCCAGCAGGGCCCGTGCTGTGCGCACCTCACCAGTATGCAGCCCCACTGAGAAGAGTCCTGGTTCACTGGCCTTGAGCAAGCGGTAGGACAGCCAGGCATTCTGTCCTGAGTCTCTGTCCACTGCCACCACTTTGGTCACCAGGTATCCGGGCTCTGCAGAGCGGGGTGTCAGCTCCACACCAGTAGAACCATCAGTGGGGAGGGCAGGATACAGGATTTCAGGGATGTTGTCATTCTGATCCAGCACAAACAGGCTCAGAGATACATTGCTGCTGAGTGGAGGGTTCCCACTGTCCCTAGCTGTCACCAGTAGCTTCAAGTGTTGGAGCTGCTCATAATCAAAGGAGCACAGTGCATACAGAACACCAGTGTTGGAGTTGATGGAGACATAGGAGGACAAAGTTTTCTCCTGGATGGTGTCCTCTGCCAGAGAGTAGGTGACATGGGCATTCTCACCACTGTCAGGGTCCTGGGCTGTCATGGACAAGATGGATGCTCCTCTGGGGTTGTTTTCCAGAATGTAGGCAGAATAGGATGCATGAGTGAAGGTGGGTGGATTATCATTGATGTCCATCACCTGCAGTGAGATATGAGTCTCTGTAGACAGAGGAGGACTTCCCTGGTCAGTGGCAGTTATCGTAATGTTATATTCTGAAACTTCTTCCCTGTCCAGAGTTCTATGTATCAAGAGTTGATAATAATTTCCATAGGTCTTTTCAAGCCTGAATGGCAGATTATCCAGAATAGAACAAGTGACAAATCCATTCTCTCCTGAGTCACCATCATGCACATTGAAAACTGCAATTACTGTACCTGGAGAAGAGGTTTCTTGGATTGAGCTGGTGAGAGAGGTAACCGTGACTTCTGGAGCATTGTCATTTATATCCAAAACTGTCACCAGTACCTTACTTCTGGCTCGGAGACCAGGTCCATCATGAGCTTCTACATCTATGTCATAAAATCCAGAGTCCTCATAATCTAGATCCCCCAATATTATTATGTCCCCTGTGAGAGAATTCAACTGAAATAGCTGGGATATTTTGTCTCTTACGTTTCGGAAAGAATAAGTAACTTCTCCGTTGGTTCCTTCATCAGGATCAGTGGCTTTTATGGTGAGTAAGCGGGTGCCCACAGGCAAGTTCTCCTGAACACTTATGTGGTACTCCGGTTGAGTGAATACAGGAGCATTATCATTGATGTCCAAAAGTATTACATGAATATTGGTAGTACCAGAGCGAATTGGGTCACCTCCGTCAAAGGCAGTAAGAACGAGGTGGAGAACCGCCTCTTCCTCGCGATCTAGGGCCTGCTCCAGCACCAACTCCGGGTACTTAATTCCATCTGCCCCGCTTTGCACATCCAGAGAGAAGTGAACATTCGAGCTGAGCTGGTAACCTTGCAAGGAATTTACCCCCACATCCGGATCAAAAGCCTCAGGCAGAGGAAATCGTGCTCCAGGATTTTCATTTTCAGCAACTTTTATTTCCCTCTGCTCTATTCCAAAGGTGGGCGAGTTATCATTAACATCGATTATTTCCACTTCTATTCCAAAAATCTTCGCTTTGTCCTCTAGGAAAATTTCCAGGTTTGCCATACACTTTGGAGATCTGTCACAGAGCTCCTCCCGGTCTATCCTGCCAGCGGTGACCAAGCTGCCGCTTCTCGGGTTCAGAGCAAAGAGCTGAGTTTTACCTCTGGAGACGACGCGGACTCCGCGCTCCGTGAGCTTCCGAGGCTCCAGCCCCAGGTCCTTGGCAATGTGGCCCACCGTAGAGCCTTTCTCCAGCTCCTCAGGCACCGAGTAGCGGATCTGTTCCGCCGGTATTTGCCACAGGGCCCCCAGGAGAATGCAGATACAAATCAGTCCGCTGGAGTCTGGTGGATAAAGGTTAGCCGCCATTACAACCCGCTGCGGAATTGCCCGGGCTTGGGTATTCTCTCTTGGAGGCCTGACAGTCCTACGATCTGTTGGTTCTAAGATAAAGTACTTCCACCGTTGGATGCTGGAGTTCTGGAGGGTCCAGTCTGAAGCTACCCTACAGCCCCAGAACCAGTTCTTTGTACTGCGGAAATCTTGTTCGAATTAAATTCTGATTGTCTTTCCCCCCGATTGGTGAACAGCGACACTCAGAGTCCTAACCTGTTATTGCAATTTATTCCAGATAAAAGTACCCACTTTTATACACCTTTTCCATTCCTGTTTCTCCCAGGGAGAATAAAAGCCAAATTCCGGTTGTTTAATTTGCAATGAAAATCCAGGAATAACCCAAAGCTTCCTCTATAATAAGCTTTATAAAGTTATTTATTTTCTTAGAGATATAATGTGTTGAGTTTGAGGGCAAAGAATGCTTTTACCTCTTCTTAGTTTTCGCATTCTTCATCCCTGTAGCCCATTTTCAGGACAGTGTATTGTGTGAGGGACACGTTCATTCCTCCCAGGAACAAGGGTGGATTTGAAAAGTGGAGGAAAGCTATGGATGAAAAGACAGTGGCCCCAGAATTTGGAGATCCAGCTGTAGTCCTTAACTATGTGGAACCAAGGTTCCTCACTTGAGTTCAACCTTTCAAATCTGGGGCAACTTTTCAATTCCTTTACAAGAAAATTCCTGTTGTTCAAGAGACAGTCTTATTCCTGTGCAAAGGGGCTGGTCAAAAATGATTCTATGATTTTTTAAAAAATATATATATTTTTTAGTTGCGATGGATCTTATTTATCCAATTATATAAGGTGGTTAGAATTGAATCCAGTGCCTCACATGTGCTGGGCAAGTGCTCTACCATTGAGCTACAGCCCCAGCCCCTGATTCTATGTTTTAAAAGAGAATTTGTTTGTTAATTTTGTATACAGGAGCTTCTAGGCCACAAGTATGCTTGTGACTGTCCTCTTCACAGTGTGTCCTCAACCTTCAGAACAGCAACTTGCATAGAGTAGACACCAACAAATATTTTTCAGTGTTTTGTAAGTGAATTACGCGTGCAAATGTAAAGCCTCAAATAAAGGGTCAATAACTCTGATGTTAGAAAAAACAAGAGGAGTAAAAAGAAAAGTTAAACTTTACTGTAAAGAAAATATATTAGTTCAGTGATTTTTTTTGTATAAGACATCCAATAGTCTTATTTTATCATTACCAATGGTATTATTTGACCATCATTTCTGTTTCTCATAGCCTTGATCTTAAAAATAACCAGCAAAGGTAATATTTTAGTAGTTACATATGAACTATTATTGTATATTTTATAGTTTTATTGAGTAACTTGAGATAAAATGTCACCATTCTTTGAGGTTATTTCTCACTTCAAAATTAGCACATAAAAATGACTCAAATTGGGAGCATTGGGAATGTACTCCATGGTTGAGCACTTGCCTAGAATGAATAAAGATCTGGGTTTGATCCCCAGCATCAGAAAAATAGAGAATTAAGTTATATTTTAATGAGACACAAAATTCTATTAACTATACAGAATCTTAAAATCTTCAGACTTTGAGTGAGTAGATTAAAGGTATTTTTCACAGTCCTTAAGTTAATGAAAAGTAGGAGATTAAAATGAGATGTTTTGGAAATAAATTTGACTGTATGCATAAAAATCTATAAATACTTGTAAATTTGACTCAATTCTTAAAAATTTATATTAAATAATAAGAATAGAGAAAGTGCTTTATAAATAAATGTCATTCACATTCCTTCTTATAATAGTAATAAAGTATAAAAGTATAAGCAGCATTAAAACAAAGAATAGTTAAGAAAATGATGAAATATCCTAGAGTGAAAGTGTTAGTGGGAATAATATTGATCCAAAGTTAGTGATTCAAATGTAAAATATGACAGTGTTTACTACTTGTGATAATATAAGTGCTAATTACAAGCTTAATTATTGGAAGGCTGCATTACACAAATGTTTCAGCACAAAGGTAAACAACTAGAATGTAGTTGATGAAGATGAAGATAAACTTTAATGCAGGCAGAAAGATCTGTAGACCTATTAATAAAGGTTAAGAATAAACTTAAGAATAGTTTCAAAGATTAAGAAAGTGCACTGTTATCACTAAGGGTGTTGATATATAGGAAACAGCTCCCTAGCAAGAGTTGCCAACCATAGAGAAATGCCATCAATAAAGACTGAAAATTAGTACTCAGGTAATTTTACACAATCAAAGAACTCATTTCTATCTTTCCGTCTATGCCTCATATTCTACAGACAGTTTCCTCTTGTGATACCATCACAAGAACCATGAAAATTGGCCAAAATTAATTATGCACAATGGAGAAGCAAATACAGTATATAAAAATGTAGATAGGTTTATGGAAACTTACCTGAGAGGAAAAAGAAGAATCATAGGAGAGTTTAAGGTCTTCATTATTGGCGCAACCAGCTATAGAAGGGTTATCACATAGAAGATCCTGAGGAGGAGCCACTTCTGGTGTTATGTTGAGAAAATTAAACTCTGTCTTTGCAGAATGCGAGGCAACGCATAGATTGTAGGAATAGGGTATAGTCCCCTCGCTGTAGTTGGAGGGAACCACAGGTCCAGACTTCGAGCTGAGACCAGACTGAAAACAACCCCAGGCAGCAGAACTGAAGGAGTGTCTCAGGCGCAGAGCAATAGCTAGAATCACCGCCAGAAGGAACAGCACAGAAATCAAGGCCAAGGCCAACACCAGGTAAAACTGCAGCTCAGTCTGGGGGTCGGTGGGCAGAGGGTCATCGCTGAGGTCTGGCAAGACCTCTTGCAGGCTATCCGCGAAGATCAGGTGCAGCGTGGCGGTGGCAGAAAGGGGTGGCTGTCCACCATCACGCACAGCGACTAGTAGGCGCTGGCGAGTGGCATCCCTGTCGCCCAAGGCACGCGCTGTGCGCACCTCTCCAGTGCGCAGCCCCAGGCTGAAGAGTCCGGGGTCGCTGGCCTGCAGCACATGGTAGGATAGCCAGGCATTGTGTCCCGAGTCCGCGTCCACCGCCACCACTTTGGTGACCAGGTAGCCGGGCTCCGCGGCGCGCGGCACAGTGTCGAAGAGCGCTGAGCCGTCGGGAGCGAGCGCGGGATAGAGCACCCGTGGCGCGTTGTCGTTGCGGTCTCCTACCAACACGCGCAGGCTCACGTTGGCGCTGAGAGCTGGTGAGCCATGGTCGCGCGCTTGCAGCGTCAGCTGGAAGACGCGTAGCTGCTCGTGGTCGAAGGCTCGCTGCGCGAACACCACCCCACTATGTGCGCTCACGGACACATAGGACGACAGTACCTGAGGCTCCAGGTCGCTAGCCAGGATGGAGTAGGAGACTTGGCCATTGGGGCCCAAGTCCGGGTCGTAGGCACTGACCTGAGCGATGGAGGCTCCAGGTGGATTGTTCTCAGCTATGTGGACGGTGTAGGAAGCCTGCTGGAAAACCGGCGCATTGTCATTGATGTCCGCGATGTAGAGGGTAACGCTTGCTGTGGAGAAAAGGGATGGCTTGCCCCTGTCGGTGGCTGTGATGGTAACATTGTACTCTGCGGTCTCTTCCCGGTTTAGGGCCCTATCAATTACCAGCTTGTAATAATTCTTGGAAGTGGATTCTAATTTAAAGGGAACCTCTTCCTGAATATAGCAGGTCACCAGACCATTTTGCCCAGAATCCCGGTCTCGCACCTTAATGAGGGCTATTATGGTTCCAAGGTTTGAGTCCTCTGGAATCTGGTTAGAAAAGGACATAAATGTCACCTCTGGGGCATTGTCATTTTCATCAACAACTTCAATCTGAACATTACAATGAGCTGTGTGCACCCCTCCATCCTTGGCTTCCACACCCAACACGTATCTATTTCTTTCTTCAAAGTCCAATGTACCGTTAGTTGTGATATCGCCCGTATTTGGATTGAGATGGAAAATGAGGCTAGCACTTGTAGGAGCATTGAGGAAGGCATAGGTGATCTCTGCATTAATGCCTTCGTCCTGGTCTGTGGCCGTCACTCGCAGCACAGAAGTTCCCTGGGGCACATTTTCTTTGAGACTAACTCTGTATATGTCCTGGCTGAACACCGGAGCATTATCGTTGGCGTCAGTGACTTTGATCCGAATCTGGGTGGTACTGCTTAGAGGCGGTTCCCCACCGTCGATGGCGGTTAGGATTAAGCGATGGGAGTTCTGATGTTCCCTGTCTAGAGGTTTTTCCAGCAACAATTCTGGATATTTACTTTCATCCGGACTTTCCTTTGTCGACAAAGAGAAGTATTCATTGGGGCTAATAGTATATATCTTCAGTGAATTACTTTCTACATCTGCATCTTGTGCAGAATCCAGAGGGAATTTTACCCCTGGTAATGCTGACTCACAAATTTCTAATTCAATCTCTTTTGCAATGAAACATGGTGCATTGTCATTAATATCTTGGATATCAATAATCACGTGGAAAATATTCATTGGGTTCTCAATGACTGATTCGAATTCCAGTGCACACTCAGATTTTCTCCCGCAAATCTTCTCTCTATCTATCCTGCCGCTCACTAACAAGTCCCCACTCTCTGCACTAACACTGAAATAATCCTCTGCACTAACCCGCAGTTTTCGAGCTGGCAACTCCTGGACACTGAGCCCCAGATCCTTGGCGAGGTTCCCCACTCGAGAGCCCTTGGCCAGCTCCTCTGGAATTGAGTATCGAATGGGCTGGGAGATGGCCCCGCAGAACAAAGACAGCAGGAAGGGAAACAGTACCTGACTTCGCATTGTATCAGCTTCTCTGGCACTCCTCTGCATTTCTTGATCTCTCCAGGAAGCTTCTTTTCAAGGTTTCTCTGGGATATATTTTTAAAAGGCAATGACAGCACCCTAGACTTTCGTGATTCGAAGGTAAGACCATTTACTGGGCTCTTGAGAGTGCACAGGAGCAGCGACTGCTTTCTGATGCGCTGAATAAAACGGAAAGCACTGGCTTGACTCTCCTGCAGAAATTAGAACTGTTCTCTTCCCTTTGGTCAACAGCGGCGCCTGGAGGTCGTTTTGGATATCGCCCAGCTATTTATCCTCAGAGTACATTTCCCCCTCTATATGCCTTGTCTTTTAATTTGCTTGAAAAAACTAAATATTCATATTTTACTTTAAATTTTCTTGTTTTTCACAATCTCACAAATGTCTTCATCATTTTACAGTCTTCTTTTTTCCCTTCGAAAGGCATAAATCATTCCCCTCCCCCCGTTTTTGGGTGCAAAAATATCTTCAGTGATTTTACTATATGGTATTTATGAACTCAGACATGACTGGTGTATCCAAACAAGTTAAAGGATTTAATCTACATTTTTAGTGGGCTATGATCCTTACCTTTCTTCAAATTCATAGGTAACTTCTCTTATTTAGTATCTTAATTTCTCCATATATACTCCATTAGTCTAGTAACACTTTTTCAAAGACTCGGTCTTTGGAAAAAAAAAAAAGGAGTAAAGGTTCAAAGGTTCTAGAATTATTTTAATGTATTGTTCTTATATTTTTAAAACATAACATTCCTAGTAAAGTAGACAAGAACCTGATATTTTATTAAAGGGACCAGTTAATATTTGGGCACACACATGCTTTTACAATAATCATTCTTGTATAAGCCATATATGCTTTTTTTTAAAGAGAGAGAGAGAGAGAGAAGAGAGTGTGTTTTTTTTTAATATTTATTTTTTTAGTTTTCAGCAGACACAACATCTTTGTTTGTATGTGGTGCTGAGGATCGAACTCAGGCCGCATGCATACCAGGTGAGCGCACTACCACTTGAGCCACATCCCCAGCCCAAGCCATATATGTTTTTATGAGACCAGTATTTTCATATATATCAATGCATGTGCAACTGCAATTCTTGGCTCATCAGTTTACACCATTAATGAATGAAATGGATTTGATTTGATCACTGGTAATTCCTGGATAGATACTGAAGATTCTTAGATACTCTATTTTAGAATTTATCCTGGTCTCCCATAATTCAGAGAAGCAAATCCCTTTATTTCAAATACATTATCAACTTAGATGCTGCTATAATTTGAAGGTGTTCCACAAATTTTATGTGTTAGAAATGTAATTCCCAAATCCAAATGTTAATTTTATTTTGAGATTGGATCTCTGAGTGGTGATTGAGTCATGAATGGATTATTAGGTTATCACATGAGTTACTTTATGACAAAAGCACCTACCTCTGTGAATTGATGCCCTCTGCCATGTCATTACCCTATAAGAAGGCTCTCATCAGATGCTAAGCAGATGATGGCACCATTCTCTTGGACATCCTAGACTCTGGAACCATCAGCTAAACAAATATCTGTTTTTATAAATTTCCCAGTCTCAAGTATTTTGTTACAGCAACAAACAATGGATTAAGATGCCAACTAAACAGTTATTCTACTATTTTGCAGTGCTCATCTAATACTCCAGTCAAAATAGACTATTATCTGCTTTCCTAACACAAGTTTTCTCTAGTTCATGCCTTTACATAATCTGTTCCTTTTATTATGTATTTTCCTCCTTTTCTTTCTAGTGAATTTTGCCTGTCCTTCAAAAAATCCTTTCTATTGAAAATAGTGTGTCAGAGACTTTTTCATTGTCTACACACAAGTAAATGGAAATTTATATGCTCAGTGTATTTTCAGGATACACCTGAAAATACACAATGCTTCATAGTAGGCTATGCTTCATATGAAATTTGTAGAAAATTCTCTTTGAGCCTATAAATTTCCCCTGGAAATACCCACTATATATTTTTTCTCCTTACTATAAAGATGTTCCCTAAAAAGATGCCAAGGTTAGTGACTTGTTAATTCTGTGATGTGTTTGAATATCTGAGTGAGAATATACCTTTCTCTGCTTAAAGATATTTTCTTCAGGCTCTGTTGTCTCACACAAACTAATCACCTAATATGCTTTTCCTAATATGCTGAGGGAGAGATTTGTCCTTTGAGATCTAAGTAAATATATTTTGGTCCAATTTTGAATGCCCATTTATGATAACATGAGTGAAAAAATTTCATAAATTTCAAAATGCATCAACGATTTTTGGCTTAACAGAGTTGTACAGCATGATTAGCACTCCTAATCCATTATTGAAATGGATGGTCTGGAAGTCTCTTGGAGAGACTGAAACATATCTTTGCTTTTTAAAGCCCTTCTCGATGAAGAAAAATACTATTCTGAGGCTCATAACAATTTAGGCCTCAAGTTAGGCAAAACTTTTTACCTTCAAGCAAATGACTGGAATCAATATGAATCCTCTGCCATATGTATATGTGTGTGTGTATATATATATATATATACACACACACACATCCTTGAATCCTTGAGATGAAAAAGAATGTGATATGGTTTGGAAGAAGTCAAACATAATTTTAAGTTTTATATATACATATCTTAACTTGTTTGTATTTATAAAATTTTTAATTTGTTTGTGTGAATCAGGATAGGTTTTGTTATTAGGAATGACACACTTCAGATCACAGTGATTTTAAAATGTAAAAGGTGGCTATTCCTCAGGAGGCTAAGGCAGGAGGATCTCAAGTTCAAGGCCAGCCCAGGCAACAATAACGTGTACTCAGTGGTAGAGCATTTGCTTAGTGTGTAAAAGGTCCTGGGGTTCAATCTTCAGAATGGAAATAAATAAATAATAATACGAAATGTAAAAAAGGGTTTAATTAAGTATTAGAGTTGTGTTTTGGATGAGCCAAAGCCCTGGATTTGATTCCTATCATAAGGCCTGTTTATCACAAGTATAAGGACCAGATCAATATAGATCAATATTAGGACACAGGTAGAAGAACCAGCCACAATTTCATTTCATTTCCTTCCTTCCTTCCTTCCTTCCTTCCTTCCTTCCTTCCTTCCTTCCTTCCTTCCTTCCTTCTTTCCTTCCTTCCTTCCTTCCTTCCTTCCTTCCTTCCTTCCTTCCTTCCTTTCTTCCTTCCCTCTGTCATTCCTTTTCCTTTTCCTTTTCTTCTTCCAGTGCTGGGAATTGAACCCAAGGCTTAGGCCACACTAGGCAAACATCCTTCCACTGAGTTTCACCCCTAGTTCTTGCAGCTATAGTTTCAAAGTGTAGCTTAGTGATCTGGATATTCTGACAATGGCAATTAGAGCTTCCTCCAAGAAGTGACATATGGTATTGCCACTCACAGAATATTAGCCAAAACTAATCACCTAGACCTACTCAGTCATAATCCTCCCATACCCATCCCATAGACTCAGAAGAAGAAAAGGACAAATATTTAGACAACAGAACTAATGACTACCTCATTGATTTATTTCTCAAATAAATGTGTGTTAAAATGTTGGCATAATTGTTCTTCATACTATTCAAAGAAAGAAATAACTCACCACAAGTAGCTTGGAGTCTCCTTTGGTTTCAAGCAAATCTTGGGATACCAGGAGAGGCTCGCCTTTCTCACAGCTCTCCTGGCTGATGAGTGTGTCTGCATAGTTGGGTTGGGGGAAGATAAGTTGACTCTTCCTTGAGTCTGTGGTGAGGGAGACCTCTTGGGAATATGTCTGCAGTAAAGCATGCACTCTATCCACACCCACAAAGTGTGAAGTAGGCATGCTCACCAGCCCATCTCCTGAAGCCTGGAGTAGGTGGGATGAGCGCCAGCGCCAAAGTCTGAGCACCAGCAGCATGATGACAAAGGCAAGGAAGACACAGGAGACGGTAGCCACTGCCACCACCAGGTAGAATGTAAGGTCTGAATCATCAGGACTGGTGGTGGTCCTGATGCTGCCCAGGTCTATCAGGACATCAGAGATGCTGTCTGCCACTACTATGGTGAGTGTGACTGTGGCTGAAAGAGAAGGCTGGCCATGATCCTGCACAGTCACTACAAGATTCTGCTTGAGAGCATCCCTATCCAGTAGGGCTCTTGCTGTACGTACCTCTCCAGTGTGCAGCCCCACCACAAAGAGCCCTGGCTCACTGGCCTTGAGCAGGCGGTAGGACAGCCAGGCATTCTGGCCTGAATCTCTGTCCACTGCCACCACTTTGGTCACCAGGTATCCAGGCTCTGCAGAGCGGGGCGTCAGCTCCACACCAGTGGAGCTATCTGTAGGGAGGGTGGGGTACAGGATTTCAGGGATGTTGTCATTCTGGTCCAGCACAAACAGGTTCAAGGATACATTGCTTCTTAGTGGAGGATCCCCATTGTCGCTGGCTGTCACCAGTAGCTGCATATCTCTAAATTCTTCATAGTCAAAGGAGTGCAGTGCATACAGGACACCAGTGTTAGAGTTGATGGTGATATAGGAAGACAACGGTGACCCTTGGAGGGTATCCCCAGTCAATGAATAAGTGATGCGGGCATTGTTGTCGCTGTCTGGGTCCTGAGCAGTAACAGAGAAGATGGAAGCTCCTCTAGGGTTGTTTTCGGGAATGTAGGCAGAAAAGGAAGCATGAGTGAAGACAGGTGGGTTGTCATTGATGTCTGCCACATGAAGAGTGAGGTGGACTTCTGTGGACAGAGGTGGATTTCCCTCATCTGTGGCTCTCAGAGTGATATTATATTCAGACACTTGTTCACGATCTAGAGATTTGGCTGTCACTAAGCGGTAATACTGGTCTATTGATTTTTCTAAATTAAATGGCAGATTTCCCAGGACAAAAACTGTGACTTGTCCATTCTGCCCAGAATCTCGGTCATGGACATTGATAAGAGCAATTTCTCTCCCAGCTGTAGCCTCTTCTGGAACTGAGTCTGTGAGAGAAGTGATTGTAAATTCTGGGGCGTTGTCATTCACATCTAGAACTGTGACAAGAATCTTGGTTCTTGAAATAAGACCTGGTCCATCTTGTGCTTCAATTTTAATTTCATAAAATGTAGTATCCTCATAGTCCAGACTTCTTAATATTGATATGTCTCCAGTCACTGAGTTGAGATAAAAAACCTGAGCAATTTTTCCTGGCATTTTATCTAGAATATAGGACACTTGAGCATTGAATCCCTCATCAGGGTCTGTAGCATTCACTGTGATCAGCTGGGTTCCCACTGGCACATTCTCCTGGACACTTACACGATACTCTGACTGCGTAAACACTGGTGGGTTGTCATTCGCATCCAAAACTATCACTTGGATGCATAAATGGCCAGAGTGGACAGGGTCACCACCATCAGAGGCAAACACTTCAAGCTTGTGTACTTCCTTTTTCTCACGGTCCAGTGCCCTCTCCAGCACCAACTCTGGGTATTTGGTCCCATCAGGGACACTATTCACAGCCAGAGAGAAGTAGTCATTAGGGCTGAGCTTGTAGTTCTGTAAAGAATTCACGCCTACATCTGGGTCAAATGCAGTTTTAAGTGGAAATCGGGTTCCAGGAAATGTTAATTCACCAATTTTTATTTCTAATTCCTCTGTTAGAAAGTTAGGAGCATTATCATTAATATCTTTAATTTCTACTTCTACTTCAAAAATTTTCAACTTATCCTCAATCAGGATATTAAATTTTACCACACACCGTGCGCTCTGAGCGCAGAGCTCCTCCCGATCTATCCTCTCCTTTGTGACCAAGCTGCCGCTTCGCAGATTCAGAGAGAAAAGCTGCGTCCTACCTCTGGAGACGATGCGGACTCCGCGCTCCGCCAGCTCCCGGGGCTCCAACCCCAGGTCTTTGGCGATGTTACCCACAAAAGAGCCCTTTTCCAGCTCTTCCAGCACCGTGTAGCGGATCTGCCCAGATCCTGTCTCACACAGAGTCCACAGGAGCACGCACAGCAATGCCAGTTCTCTGCCATGGCGAAATTTCAAGCAACTGGTCATTTCCTTTTTGGTGAATTTTTTTTCTCTGAATTCTGTTCCAATTTCCCGCGATGGACTCCAGTCTTATTTCCTCAGGGAATTAAGTCCATGGGTTTAATTCATAGGCCACAGAGATGGTTGATTAATGGGATGAGCTTAGTAGAGTTCCGAATCTTCTGAGTCGGATTTGCTGGTTCTTTGCGTTTTAGGATCCAGGAAATGGTGGACTAGCTCTCCAGTTACGTTTTTCCTTCTTGAGTAGTCAACAGCGACACCCAGAGGCCTGACCGTTTAGTGCACACTCTCAGTGGTTCTCAGTATTTGAAGATCCTTTTATCAGAGGGAAGGGGACTGGTGTTGACTATATAATTGAATTGATATGTATTAAAGGTTCAAGAGACTTTCTTTTGGAAGCCACGCACCAACCTTAACTTCACCCTATTTGCTTCAAACCTGGTGGAGTTACTGATTCCAAATGTTCAGTTTAAGAACCACAATAAACAAGCCGTATTTATAGATTACATTTCTTGAAGTTTGTCAATAACTCAGCATATTAGTTTTAATATTTGTGATTCAACCTATTCATTGCACAAACACACAATGGGGTGTCTGACAATATAGTTGTTGAAGTACTGAAGGTGAACAATATAGATACAAACACTTCCATCACAGAATTTATGAGGATGTAAAAGCAAACAGGGAATCACAGTGCACTGAGATAACTACTATGATGGAGAAAGTCAAGGGGATGAAACGGCCTCCAACTGGCTTTGGAAGTTAGCAAAAGCCTTCTTGGGAAACATGAGAGGAGTGGATCAGGGAAAAGGCCTTCATGTGAGAGAATAGCATGACAATGTCTAGATGTTAGAGAGAAATCACAGCCCTTCAAGGTACTGAAAGAACATAACTTTGCCTACCTCTAGAATATGAGGATTTTTTAAAAACCACAACTGAAGCTGGTAGATATCAACTTTTATTTTATGTTCTAGAATTCCTTTCCCTATATGTTTTCCTCTTCATGCACAGTACAAATAAAACATATATGTCATTTCAATCATGATACATGAATGTCTATCCATTAGACATTTGTTCTTTCAATTTTTTTTGTAGTTGTAGATGGACAGCATGACTTTATTTTATTTGTTTATTTTTATGCGGTGCTAAGGATTGAACCCAGTGCCTCACACATGCTATGCAAGTGCACCACCACTGAGCTACAGCCCCAGCCCCATAGACATTTGTTCTTATGGAGTCACTGCATGTGCTAAAAGGATCTCTTCTCTCTCTCTCTCTCTCTCTCTCTCTCTCTCTCTCTCTCTTTCTCTCTTTTGCAGTACTGGGTATTGAACTCAGGGTCTCACACAAGCTAGGCAAGTACTCAATCACTGGACTATATTCCCAACCATTTTTATCTATTTATTGATTTTGAGCCTGGGTTTCACTTCTTCTTGAATTTGTGATCCTCCTGCTTCAGCCTCCTGAGTAGCTAAGAGTATAGGTATGCACACAATGCTTGGCAGGAACTGTGCCTTTAATTTTCCTCTGTTCATAATTTATTATTTACTTACAAGTAACTATATTTTAATATACTATTCCATAGTATGTTCCAATTTTACCTCATACATAATTTTGTGTAATATTAATGAGCACAATGGCATACATTTTCTCAAACTTTCCCTTAACAGATCCTCTTAAATATGAAAAGGAACCACAGAATCTTAAATACCATTAAATACAAGACTCAATTAGTACATTATTACTTCCAGATCAAATTAAGAAATGATTCCAACACAGAGAATATTAGTGTGTTCATTGTCTTCTGTTATTAAGATATTACCCACATAATAAAATCCAAAATAGGAAGGAGAATGTGGAAGAAAAATGTAATTGTGGGAGGATCTTGGATTGGGTGAGGGATTTGGAACATTCTTTAGCAGCTACTATAAGTAGGAAACTTTGAGAAGACAGATGTACAAAGATCTTTAGGGGCAATTGTACTATGCAGTCTCTGAATCCCTTCTTTAAGAAAAGTTATATTGAATATATAAACTATTTTTAAAGATAAAAGGCAACTTGGTTTCTAGATATGAGACAAAAAGTATTAGCAAAGGTAAACCTGTTTATTGTCACTTTACCAATTTATTATAGAGCAAATGATAAATCAGTTATTAAAGGAACACATAGCCACTTTAGAGGTTAATGAGACTTATACCAAGCAGAGCTACCATGATGTGCCTTTCTGAAACACTATAAAGAATGTTTATTTCTGGGCTTGGTGTGTACCTAATGATAGAGAGAATGCTAAGAAGTCCACAGTTCAATCTGTAGTACCAAAAGAAAATAAAACTATATTTCTAAATTTCCATTTTTAATAGGTAAGGACATGCAAATTAGGAAAATAAAGAACTTCACTGACAAATGAAAAGAAAAATATTAAGACCAAGTGAGAAAGAACTAACCAAGATGTTCATTATTTATACACAAATTAAAACATGAGCCCAAAGTCTTGTTTTAAAGAAGAGTATTGAGTCAAAATGAAATCTAACTTCCACATTTTTAAGACAGAAATAATTGTTAATTCATGCAGATGATTTGTCTAGGGGTAGAAAAGTGGGAGAAAGCAGATATTCCAGTTCTCTGAGGCAGTATTTTTTTTTTTGATTATCTAAATACCACCTTCACCTCTTAACAACTGGTTTTCACCAATTACTCGATTGGCTTCTACTCTGTCTTACAGCCTGTGAACACGTAAAATTACCTAGGAATAATTTTCCAGGACTCATTTACTAAAAAAAATACATCCTCAAGGAAATATGAATAAAATGGGTATAGTAACAGTGCAGGCAACTCAATAATTGGCTAAATTTATTTTAGCAAAATACTTAATAAGCAAGTTCTGAAAAGATGTTTACCTGAAATGTTTTATCTCCTTTTTCATCAAGTAGAGATTGAGGTGCTGATAGAAAATCCTTTTTCTCACAGCTCTCTTGGCTGATGAGCGTGTCTGCATAGTTGGGCTGAGGGAAGATCAGGTGGCTCTGCCGTGAGTCTGCAGTGAGGGAGACTTCATGGGAATAAGTCTGCAGGAAAGCGTGCACTCCATCCACACCCATGAAGTGCGAGGTGGGTACACCTGCCAGCTTGTCTCCAGCAGTCTGAAGCTGGCGGGAAGAGTGCCAGCCATGCAGCCTGAGTGCCAACAGCACTACGACAAAGGCCAGGAAAACACAGGAGACAGCGGCTACTGCCACTACCAGGTAGAGTGTGATGTCTGAATTATCTGGATCAGCAGGTGTTTCAATGCTGCCCAAGTCTGCCAGGACCTCGGGGATGCTGTCTGCCACAGCTATTGTGAGTGTGACTGTGGCTGAGAGAGGGGGCTGACCATGGTCCTGAACAGCCACCATGAGACTCTGCTTGAGTGCATCTCTATCTATCAGGGCCCTTGCCGTGCGCACCTCTCCAGTGTGCAGCCCTACAGAGAAAAGCCCAGGCTCACTGGCCTTCAGCAAGCGGTATGACAACCAGGCATTCTGGCCTGAGTCTCTGTCTACTGCCACCACCTTAGTTACCAGGTATCCTGGCTCTGCAGAGCGGGGTGCCAGCTCCACACCAGTGGATCCATCAGTTGGGAGGGTAGGATACAGGATCTCAGGCACATTGTCATTCTGGTCCACCAAGAACAGGTTCAAGGATACATTGCTACTGAGTGGAGGGTTACCACTGTCCAGTGCTATCACCCACAGCTGCATATCTTGGAATTCCTCATAATCAAAGGATCGAAGAGCATAAAGGACCCCAGTGTCAGAGTTGATAGAGATGTAAGAGGACAGGGGTGCTCCTTGAAAGGTGTCCTCTGCTAAAGAATAAGTTACACGGGCATTGTCATCACTGTCGGGGTCATCAGCCAACACTGAAAAGATGGAGGTGCCTCTGGGATTGTTTTCCAAAATGTAGGCAGAATAGGACCTGCTGCGGAATGTGGGCGGGTTGTCATTGATGTCAGCCACCTGCAGCAAAACATGAGCATCTGTGGATAGAGGTGGGTTCCCGCCATCTTTAGCAGTTAAAGTGATGTTATAAAAGGAAAACTGTTCTCTGTCAAGGGTTGTGGTTGTAACCAGTCGGTGGTAATTGTCCACTGACCTTTCTAACTTGAAAGGAAGTTTCTCTAGGAGTGAACATGTGACAAAAGCATTCTGTCCAGAGTCTCTATCATGTACATTGAAAAGTGCAATTATGGTTCCTGGAGGAGAGTCTTCAGGAACTGAGCTAGTAGCAGATGTCATGTAAAATTCTGGGGCATTGTCATTAACGTCCAGAACTGTTACAATAACCTTTGTTCTGGTCAGAAGGCCTGGACCATCCTGAGCTTCAATATCAATTTCATGTAACTTAGCATCCTCATAATCTAGACTTTTTATGATTGTTATCTCTCCAGATGACTTAAGCTCAAATATTGCTGCTGTTTCTCCAGGAGGTTTCTCTCGAAAATATGTGACTTGAGCATTATATCCCTCATCTGAATCAGTGGCGGTCACTGTGAGTATCCGGGTGCCTACAGGCATATTCTCTGGAACGCTTACATGGTACTCTGGCTGTGTAAAAACAGGAGCATTATCATTTGCATCTAGGACCTTGACACGGATGCGGCAGGTTCCAGATCGGACCGGGTCACCCCCGTCAGAAGCGACCAGAATGAAATGGTGAACTGCCTCTTTCTCACGATCCAGAGCACGCTCCAGCACTAGCTCAGGGTATTTGTTCCCATCAGTTCCACTTCGCACGTCCAAAGAAAAATGGTCATTTGAGTTGAGTTCATACTTCTGCAGGGTATTCTCTCCTACATCCGCATCATGCGCACTCTTAAGAGGAATCCGGAATCCTGGTGTATTTGTTTCGCTTATTTTTAGCTCCAGTTCCTCTACTCCAAAGCGAGGGGCATTATCATTAATATCTGTTATTTCCACCTCTACTGAAAAAATGGTCAATTTATCTTCCAGTAGTACGTTAAAGTTCACCAAACACCGCTCGCTCTGAGCGCAGAGCTCCTCCCGGTCTATTCTGTCTGCAGTGATCAAACTCCCACTTCGTGGGTCCAAAGCAAAGAGCTGTGTCCTACCTCTGGAGACGATGCGAACTCCCCGCTCTGCCAGTACCAGTGGCTCCCAGCTCAAGTCCTTGGCAATGTTGCCCACGAAGGAGCCTTTGTCGATCTCCTCTGGCACAGAATAGCGAATTTGCCCAGCTCCTGCCTCCCAAAGGTCGGCCAAGAGAAGGCACAGCAGGAACAGACTTCTGTAGTGCAGTGACCTTTGCAGAGACGCCATTTCCCTTTGCAGAGCCGCGGTGTTTTCTTTTAAGTCCACTTCCAGCATCCAGTGAGGGATTCCGCCGATCTTTGTTTCCCAGGGTCTGAGACAACCAGCACCTACAAGACCCAGGTCTCCGTGGTGAGAACTAACGGGCTGCCGGACCGAGTTTCTTCACCATTCCGGAGCTTGCGGACCAATGCCAGCCCTTTATGTTGTGGAAGCGGTATTGTTGGGTTGGTTGTCTCCCTGCCTTTTACTCCTTATGTGGTAAACAGCGACGCTCAGAGGCCTAGATAGTTTCTACACCCGCTCAGGCAAATCCCGGTTATATCTTGTTGATGTTCGGCTGTGACTTTTTCAAAATTGCTTTAAAGAATATTACAGTTCTAAGACACTTTAGAAATAAATCTTTGAAGCTAGAACTCTTCTTCTCAGAATTAATAACAGTGGTCTAAGGGTATGTGACCTTGATAGCAGTTGCTAGAGTATTATTGAATGCTCAAGGAATTAACTCTACAGTTGCTCTCGTTTCAAACATTTTCCACCTCTTTCTTATTTGTACAGAGACAAAAAAAAAAAAAGATCCATTTAAAAACACTAGCTATATTTTCTTCTAAGGTTATATGTCTTGAATTTCTGTGCTTGATGGTTTAGGATTCAAGTTCCAAACCTGTATTTACTGAATCATCAGACCCTTAATTTGGCATATGTACTTCACACTTTATTTGATCCAGGCTGGAGATGGAAACAATGAACCTGTTCTCAGGAAACTTGAAAGATTGGAGAGGACACACAATAGTAAAGAAGGTCTTATTATAGAGTATAATAACGGCTATGACATAAGGTGGGCAATGGGGGGATACAGAGGTAGGCTATTCAGCCTAGATTTAGGGATCAAGAAAGACTTCCAGGACGTGATTGGAGTTGAATCCTAAACAGTGCAATTGGATAGACAAAGAGGCTTGAATAATGTTGTAGAATCTCAGAGACAGCATGGAATGTTATGGAAACTGAAGATGGCTTTGTTAATTAGATAAAACTTGAGCAGGAAGGGGTTCTCACCATAGCCTAGGAATCAATCATTCAAAGATGTCTGAGGTTGCTAATTCCTTTTCCTGATATTTATTTTTTTCTAAGGGCATAAAATACAACACATGTGTGTCTTTTGCATTTTTATGTACTCCTGTATAATATGTTTATTTCAAAAATATATTTGAAAAATTTAAAGTACAGAAAATACAATGATCAAAGTTTATGTGCATACCAGTTGACTTTATCAAATCTTGACATGTTGCCATATGTAAATGAGATTGGTTTTCAAACCTTATTTTGAGTAATTTCAGATTTATAGAAAAGTTATAAAAACAACACAAAGAATTCTCATGTATAGTTATCCCTTGATATCTGAGGAGGATTAGCTCCAGGGCTCTAGTAGATACTGAAATCTAAGGATACTCAAGTCTTGTATATAAAATAGCATAGCATTTCCACGTATATCCTTCTGTACACTTTAAGTCATCTCTAGATTACAAATAATACCTAATATGATGTAAATGCTATATAAATAGTTGTTATACTTTATTGTTTAGGGAATAATGACAAGATTGCCTGTACATGTTCAATATAAATGTATTTTTTTTCAAATATTTTCAATCTATGATTGGTTGAATCGACAGACATGAAATCTGAGGATATGGATTTCATGTCTTCACTCACATTTCCCCAAATATTAAGATTTTGGTTTCATGTTCTCCCCTGCCACCCCAGGATCAGAGTAAGTTTCAGACATGATACTTCATTTTAAAATACTTCCTTGTATGTTTTTTTAGAATTAAGAACATTCTACCATTAACAAAATATGATAAAAATTATCAGATTTTTGTTAGTTGTTATAATAATGACATTTTAAAGCAAAATAAAAAATTGTCTGGCTTAGGATCCAATCCAGGACCACACACTGCATTTAATTATGTCTTTTTAGTAGCACTTAATCTGAGGCAGTTTATCAGGCTTTTTAAATATTCCATGACTTTATACTTTTGAAGAACACTAGTCAGCATTTTGTAAAATGTCTTTCATTAGGGTTTATCTGATTCTTTTTCCTGATTAGATTCAGGTTATAGCATAAATACTACAGGAATGATGTTGTATTCTTCTCAGTGCATCTTATCAGGAGGCACATGATATATTTGTCCCAATACTGTTAATATTAACTTTGATCCCTAGGGTAACTTCCTTGTAACTTCCAGCTCTCCCTATTGTAAAATTATTGTGTTTCCCTTTGTAATTAATAACTTTCTTTTTTTTAATTAATAACTTTCTTACAGACAGATACTTTGAGACTAAGGTAAATACTCCATTTCTAAAAAGGCATTGACCATTTATAATTCTTTCCTGAAATTTTAAAAATGAAACCATGGGAAGAGATGAGTTATTCTTGTACTCTTTTTTAGTAACAGCCACATTTCTCCCTCTGTAGAACTAATCAACATCCAGGATACAGAACCACATTTATTATTCCCATCCATGCTTTTATTTTACATTTTGCAGTGTTATGGATTGATCCCAAGACCTTATCAAGTGTTCTACCTCTGATCTATATCTCCAGCTCCATGTTTTTATTCTTTAACTACATATACTTGCATCCATACAGTTTTGCTTATTTGAAATTCAATAGTAGCATGCCATATTTATTCTGTGAGTCACTTTTTCCTCATCATTACATTTTGAAATTTATTTATGTTACATTCTTTTTATTTGCTGTATAAAACCCCATTAATGTGAAAAATGTATTCCTGTATATCTATAATAGGGTATTAAATGACTTATTTCATGATACTTTCTTTTCTTTTGATTTCCTTCCCTCCTTTTCCTCTTTGTTATTGCACCAACAGGCAAAAACTAGACATCTCTCCATATATACAATTTTTTTCCCTAGGCCAAGGATATCAAGTAGAAACCATTCCTGGGTCAAATCACATGTACATTGCTTCAGTTATCTTTGCTGTATAATAAACCATTCCTAAAATTTAGTGGCTTAATACAACTTGGATTCATTTGTTCAATAATCTTCCATCTGGGATGGGATGAGTTGTTTCAGTTCTTTTGCTAGCTTGCTTGTGGTTACTGTATAGCATCATCTGAGGACTGGGCTCAGCTGGTATACTAAGGTATCTGGGTGACTGTTTTTATAGTCTCATGGCCTCTCCTTCTCCACATAGCTTTCACATGTGGATTTTAAAAAAACATCATCTTACCAGCAGGGTAAGTGGACTTGATTTCTTGAAAATTTGCAGTAAAATACATATAACAAAATTTCCCACTTTGATCACTTTAAGTTGTGATTCGTGACATTAAATACAATCATATTACATTATTGTGTAATTATCACCACTATTCACCTCCAGAACTGTTTCATCCTCCCCAACTGAAACTCCGAATTAAACACAAGCTCCTGTTCCCCTCCCTCCAGCACTTGGCAACCATAATTCTACTTTTGTCTCTGTGAATTTGAATAATGTAGGAGCCTCATATAAGAGGAATCATACAGTATTTGTCCTTCTACGACTGGATTATTTCACCTAGTACAATGTCTCTAATGTTCATCGTGTCTCATTACGGCAAAATTTCCCCCTTTTCTTTCCTTTTTAATCTGTATTTATACATGTATGTATGTATATTTGTATTTATGTATATGATGTACATGTGTGTATACACACACATATATAACATTTTGTTTATCCATCCATCTGTCAGTGGGCACTTGGGAGTGCTTCCACCTTTTGGCTGTTGTGAGTAATGTTGCCATGAATGTGGATATACAGATAAATATCATCAAAATGTATTCCTGTCACTTCTTTTGGGCTTACTCCTTTAAAATGTATTTCTTCCTGTTGAGTTAATGCAACTTAAAATGGAATATATACTTGATTTTTGTTAGTCATTTTCATTACAGGCATAATGTACAATAAGGAGGCTTTAAAAGTTCTCAAGTTGCAAGATAAATTTTCTGTGGTTCACTTTGTCCCTCATTTTGGAAATTACTTAAATTGATGTATTCTTCAGCATTCATAAAATATCTCATAATAAAAGATTAAACAAAGGACCAAGATATTCAACAACAATTTAAAATTGCAGCTTATATCAATTTCTGTAATTTTAAATTAACATAACTGAAAATACTACTTTAGACAATCTTCACCTTTTCAAATGTTGCTAAATAAAATACTACAACATCCTGACAGATGACATCTGCTTTGAATAAATTATCAGATGCTTATAACTTAAGGAAATGAGAAAGTAGTATTAGTCTTCTAAATATTGGCCAGCCTTTTTTCTAGATAAACTCCATTTCTTTCAGATAAGAAGACAATAAACTCAAAACAATGAAATAATTTGGCCAGAGTCAAGAAAGAAAATGTTAGAAGCTAGATTTCCTGATTTCCTAGTATAGTGCTCTTTCCAAAAGAACATGCAGCACTATACACCTCCATCTCCTACCTATGATTACAGATGTCTTTTCAATGTGAAAATAATAATAAATAATGAATGTAAATTGTAATCCTGTTTAATCACAATTCTCCAATGATTGTAATAGAAATCTACTAGGGCACATGAGAAAAAAAAACTGTAGTAAAAAGTGAAAGTAAGTAAGTAAAAAAAATATTACTTAAATTTATATAGTTTATAAAGTTACTACAAGATTACCTGAGAAAATGTTTCCTTTTTATCTTCAAGTAAAGACTGCGGTACTGATAGAAAATCCTTTTTCTCACAGCTCTCCTGACTGATGAGTGTGTCTGCATAGTTGGGCTGAGGGAAGATCAGGTGACTCTTCCTGGAGTCCGTGGTGAGGGAGACCTCGTGGGAATAGGTCTGCAGGAAAGCACGAACTCCTTCAATGCCCACAAAGTGTGAGGCAGGCATGCCTTCTAACCCACTGCCTGCTGCCTGGAGCAAACGTGCTGAGTGCCAGCGCCGAAGTCTGAGTGCCAGCAGCACAGTGACAAAGGCAAGAAAGACACAGGAGACTGTAGCCACCGCCACCACCAGGTACAAGGTGAGGTCTGAGTCTTCAGGGTTGGCAATGGTACTGATGCTGCTCAGGTCTGCTAGGATGTCAGGGATGCTGTCTGCCACAGCTATGGTGAGTGTGACTGTGGCTGAAAGAAGGGGCTGGCCATGGTCCTGGACAGCTACCACAAGACTCTGCTTAAGAGCATCTCTGTCTAGCAGGGCCCTTGCTGTACGCACCTCACCTGTGTGCAGCCCCACTGAGAAAAGCCCTGGCTCACTGGCCTTGAGCAGGCGATAGGACAGCCATGCATTCTGACCTGAATCTCTGTCTACTGCCACCACTTTGGTCACCAGGTATCCAGGCTCTGCAGAGCGGGGTGCCAGCTCTACGCCAGTGGAACCATCCGTAGGAAGGACAGGGTACAGGATCTCTGGAGTATTGTCATTCTGGTCCAGGATGAATAGGCTAAGTGACACATTGCTGCTGAGTGGTGGGTTCCCACTATCTTGGGCTGTCACTCTCAGTTGCAAGTTCTGGAACTGTTCATAGTCAAAAGATCTCAATGTGTAAATGACCCCAGTGTCGGAGTTGATGGAGAGGTAGGAGGACAAAGGTGCTCCCTGAATGATGTCCTCCACCAGGGAGTAAGTGATTTGAGCATTTTCATTGCTGTCAATATCCTGGGCTCTCACTGAGAAGATAGAGGCCCCTCTGGGGTTATTTTCAGGAATGTAGATAGAATAGAAGTCCTGATAGAAAAGCGGGGGATTGTCATTGATGTCTGTCACTAGGAGCAAAACGTGAGTTTGGGTAGACAGAGTTGGATTTCCTTGATCTGTTGCTGTTACTGTGATGTTGTATTCAGAAGTAAGTTCTCTGTCCAGTGTTCTTTCTGTTACTAAACGGTAATAATTATCAACTAACTTTTCCAATTTAAAAGGTAGATTTTCAGGAATGGAGCATGTGATATGACCATTTTCTCCTGAGTCCTGGTCATGCACATTGATAAGAGCAATTATGGTCCCAGGAGGAAAATTTTCTGGGACTGCAGTGGTAACAGAAGTGATACTCACTTCTGGGGCATTATCATTTACATCCAAAACTTTGATTAGCACCTTAGCTCTGGCCATGAGTCCAGCACCATCCTGAGCTTGAATTTCCATTGGATAAATTTTGTATTCTTCAAAATCCAGTGGTTCTTTATTTGATATTTCTCCTGTGTATGAATCCAACTGAAATACTTGGGCCACTTTGTGGTCTATATTATGAAAGGAGTATGTTACTTCTCCATTGGCTCCCTCATCTGGATCAGTGGCATTTACCATGAGTAACTGGGTGCCTAGTGGGACATTCTCAGGGACACTCGTTTGATATTCTGCCTGAGTAAAGGCTGGAGGGTTATCATTCACATCCACCACCTGAACACGAATGCGGACGGTCCCTGAATGAACTGGGCTGCCCCCATCAGAGGCAGTGAGCACAAGGTGGTGAACAGCTTCTTCTTCTCTGTCTAGCGGACTCTGCAGCACCATCTCTGGATGTTGGGGCCCATCAGGTCCATGTTGCACATCCAGGGAGAAATGA
This sequence comes from Urocitellus parryii, assembly GCF_045843805.1. Taxonomy (NCBI): domain Eukaryota; kingdom Metazoa; phylum Chordata; class Mammalia; order Rodentia; family Sciuridae; genus Urocitellus; species Urocitellus parryii. Next base: position 95,798,050 of record NC_135531.1, on the reverse strand, counting down.
GGGTTGTAACTGAGCTGGTAGCTCTGGAGTGAGTTCATACCCACATCAAGGTCTTTCCCAAAAGGAAGAGGGATCCTGGTACCTGGAGTCGTTATTTCATTCATTTTAAATTCCAGTTCTTCAAACTGGAATTGTGGAGTGTTGTCATTAATATCAATTATTTCTACTTCAATAGGGAAAAGTTTCATTTCATCCTCAACAAGGATGTTAAAACTCACCAGACACCGTGCGCTCTGGGCGCAGAGCTCCTCCCGGTCTATCCTGCCTGCGGTGACCAAGCTGCCGCTTCGCGGGTTCAAAGAGAAAAGCTGCGTCCTACCTCTGGAGACGATGCGGACTCCGCGCTCAGCCAGCTCCCGGGGCTCCAGTCCCAGGTCCTTGGCAATGTTGCCCACGAAGGAACCTTTGTCTGTCTCTTCTGGCACTGAGTATAGGATATTCCTGGCACTGGCTGCCAACAGCAGCTCCAGAAAAAGGCACAGCATCACCATCCCGCTGCAGCGGGTCAGCTTCGCCGGAATCGCCATTGCTCTCTGATTCGTAATTTGTCAGTCTAGCATCAAAGGGTATCCTTTCTCTGCTTTTCAGAGGCTACATTACCTCAATTTTCAAGACAATTCCGAGCACAGAGTCATCCAGAATTAGGGTTTGGGCAGCCTCAGATAGACATTTTTTATTTCGTGGCAAGTGATGAAGGTCTAAAGAGGAACAATTTTTTTTTTTTTTTAAATTGGGCGTGCGTGTAGTGCTGGTATTGCCAGATTGGTGAACAGCGACGCCCAGAGTTCTAACCAGTTACTGCACTCCTAGAAAAGCTTTTTCGTTCACCTGATACGTTTTCCTAAATCTTAGCTTACTGTAAAGGGAATAATTAATCATTTACCATATATGTAAGAAAAGGAGAAGCGATGTTCACTTAAACGTATGTAAAGGTCACCCAATTGCAGTATGTGGGAGAATCCCAGTATTGCCAAGTTATCTGCTTTCTCTGTTTGCCATTCAGGGAATAAGGGTTAAGAACTTTCTCATACCACAAAGAGGAGAAAACTGTCCCTCCACTTTTTCTGTTGTATATATATATTTTTCTTCTAGGAGGGATCAGGGATTAAATTTAGGGACACTGGACCACTGAGGCACATCCTCAGCCCTATTTTGAATTTTATTTAGAGACAGGGTCTCACTGAGTTGCTTAGTGACTGGCATTTGCTGAGGCTGGCTTTGAACTCATGATCCTCCTGCCTCAGCCTCCCGGATAGCTGGGATTACCGGCCTGAGTTACCGCGACCGGCTCTGTTGTATATCTTGACTACTTGATAATTTGTCAGGTCACACAAAGCAATTTCTTTTTGAAGGATGAAAAACATTGGAGGGAGAAAAGCTTTTAGAATGTAAGTTAAACTTTCAAAAATTGGATCACACTGTTTCCTTTCCATCGTGCTTTGAATATTCACCAAAATCCTTGGGATTTTGAAGATGATGTTTTAATTCAATCCATATTTTTCTTCTCTTTTGGAAGTGTCTATATATTGTGGAGTTTTTAAAAAATTAAATTCATCCAACGCTAATATATTTTGACTAAGATAACTTGGGCTCTTGGATTTTCATTTACAAACATTACATGAATATATAATTCAGAACTCAAATTTAAGAGTCAGGTATGACAATATTCTTCATAAGTGAAAAGAAAAAAGGCCACAATCTTTATTTTAAGGCAGTCTATAAGGATAGTGTTATTCTCCAATAATCACACAATATTTTCTTCAAAGAAATTGGTTTTCTTAAATAGCAGTATTTTTTAATTAAGAAAATAAGAACATTGGATTCTTTCTTTTACTCATTGCAGTATTAGTAAAAGGTTACTATCTAAAATGTCTCAGGCTTAGAGTGAGTTGTTTATCTTTATCCAACCATTAAATGATAAGCTCTCTGTACTCCAGAGTTTTCAGGAACATTTTCAAGAACAACTTGAGCCAGATACTGGCAGCCAACACTTAGACATCATTTTCAAGAAAGATTCAGAACATGAGGAAAGAAATAATCAGAGGCCACAGGAATCATTAAGAGAATTTTTGTTCTTGTTAAACCAATTGTGCAGTTTCTCATTTTTAAAAAAATATTTATTTGGTTGTCAGTGGACTTTATTTTATTTATTCACTTGCGGTGCTGGGAATCAAACCATTGCCTCACACATGCTAGGCAAGTGGTCTACCACTGGCCACAATCCCAGCCCCTGTTTCTCAATTTTTAAAAAACAAGTATATGAAGCCCAAGGGTAGTAGTAATTTGAATATGCAATAAGCCTCCTTCAATATTGCAAGGAAGGAACACTTTAATAGGTACCCCATAACTTTACACAATGTATACTAATTGCACACAAAACTTTTCTCCGAGTGAACTGTCAGCAAATGAGACAAATCAAAATACACATAAAACCAGCAAGTTAAACTTGAAGTGCCCCCTACACTCAACAACAGAAGACAAACAGTGATGATTTACAAAAGGATGTACTAAATAAATATATTAAAACTCTCGAATACATTTGAATCCAATGTAACATTTAAGGCTTCTTTTTTGCTGACACTATAGAGAATATCTAGTTGAAAGATGCTTGAATTAATTTTAAGGAACAAAATTTTTATGTTTGAAACCACACAGAGATTGTAGGATGGGAAGCAAACTTCTTCTTTTAAATTGGGGCAAGTCCAAATCCTAGCTTGGACTAGAGGCCAAAGTATCCCCTACTGTCAGGGCTACAGGAGTGTTGCTGGTGTAGGGTGATATCCGGAGTCCTTGTGAAGAAGAGTACCAAGAGCAAGGTAAGACTTAAGCTCTGCCTGTCTGGCAGCGGTTTCTAGCAGCAACTCCTGATAACTGTTGGCTAATACCAGACACAGTGTGATGATTTGTCACTGTGGGAGGTGACCAGAAAACTCTGTCTCTGTTACTATTAGCAGCATAATACACACCCAACTAATGTGAATCCCTAGGTTGAAGAACTAAGTTAGCTGGCCTGAAATATGTGGTAGAACAGTCAACTCTTGTTCCCAGTTCGTCTCCACTTTGGTAACTGGATAACCAGGACTGTAGTGTGTAGTGCAGTGTCAAAGAAGGCCTCATCTAGCTGTAGCTCCTGATAGCATCCTCCTTGCACTTTCAAAGAAGTTATTCACCATTACAGGGAGGCTCAGGATGACACTGAGCCAGTTAAACCCTGATCACTACTCCCAGAATCAGTTCAAAGTTAGTATCAATGAACACCACTGCATTTTGCACTCACTAACATAGGACAACAGTGCCTCTCAGTGCCAGGTCACTGGTCAGGAAGAAAGAGGAGGTATGGAGAACCCTAAGACCTGGTCAGAAGTGCTAAATTGTTTGATAAAGGTCTCTGTGGGTATTCCTGGTCACCTGGATCAAAAAGGAAACCTTCAGAAAACCAGAGCATTTTCAAAGCATGCAGGGTGAGGCTTGTGCTAGAGGACAAGAATAGCTTATTTTGGGGGACATAGGAGGGACTCTGATAGTGACATTGTAGATTAGAATCTTCTTCCAGCTTAGAATCTCATCAGTAGGTAACAAATAATTACATACTAATTCTTGGAGGTGAATTTTTTGTCAATGGGATCATTCCTCCCTACACTAATTTTTACCTCTTCATTTAAGCAGGGTGGTCAGTTCTGTTGTTCTGGTTAGGCAATCACAGTTCTAATCTCTAATAGGACTAGACACCTGGCTGATAGTCACCTGTATTGCATTATGGTTCTGGATCTTCATTTCAGCTAGGACTCTGAAATAGCTCCCGAGCTCTTCCACTCTTAATTTTCTATCTCATGCTGTTCCTGTCATTTTTTTCAAAATCAAGCATTACTGTAATTTTGGAGCAGCAGGTATATTCTGTATGCTCTGCAAGACTGTGCAGAAAGTGTAGGAGAACTCTACCTTAAAGATGTCATCAGATCAAGGAGGATCACTCGAAGAATTCAAGGTGGTGAAGGGTATGTTCTGCAGGCTGGGCTCTACCCTGTATGTCATGGTCCAATATGCAAGGTCTGACATTTGCATCCAATGCTTTCTCTTGCTCAGAGCTGTTCTGTCCCATGCTCACCACTAAGAAGTGGCAACTCTGGTTCTCTGCTCCAAGGTTTCTTCAATAGCAATTCAGAATATTTATTGCTTGAGTGCTCTCCTTTAGTTCTGGGAGTTGGAGGAATGGTTGTTGAAACTAATCTGATAAAGTTAAAGTTACTATCAATATCCAAATCTGATGGCTTTAAACAATGAACCAATTAAGCTGTTTTTCAGAATTTCCAAAACAAAATGTCTGTACCAAAAGCCATTATATTATCATTTATATCCAGGATGACTATGTATGAATCAAAAACTTTCATCTGATTTTCAGTGAATTTGATTTTCAAATTCGAGTGCCTTACACACTTCCTTAGGCATTTCTCAAGTAGATCTCTGCTTTCTTTGGTAGGTAAGAGGATTATCAGCACTTACCAGTAGTTTCTGGTCAGAGATGCAGATTCCCCACATTTAGAATCACAGACTTCTTTTCAAGAACATCACCAAGTTTTTTAGGCAGGATAAAGTCAGCAGGCAGGGAAATCGCGCTTCCTGTGCGCTGCCAGCTGCCGGTGTATGGATAGGGCTTCTTCCTCTTTTGTTCCCGGTGCTGCTCAGACCCGAATACCCTCGCTGCGGTTGCTCTCTGTTTCCGGATTACAAAGGCGCTCTGGGTTGGAAGTGGAGGTGCAGTGGCTCACTCAGGGTCTTTAAATATCCTGACGTTTGGGACCTATTTGGAACAGACTATTGGGGAGAGGACTGCAGTCTTCTTCTGAGATATTTCTCAAAACCCTAGAGTCGGCTGTGTCAGAGTCGCCAGTGGTTTGTTTTGCTTCACTCCAGCCACTGGCTGGCCGACAGCGGCACCCAGAGGCCCAGCATGAAATGTCCTGCACGTTATTTCCGGAAGTCCTCCGAGAAACATTATTTGCTTAATTTTAGGGACTTGTAGATTATCAGTATGAAAGGGTGCAAATTGATTTGCTTTAGTATGAAAGGGTGCAAATCACGATTTAAGTTGGACAAAATAAAAGTCTTTCCACAGAATCTAAATCAAACGTTTTAGTTTATTAAATGTTAACTTAAGATTCTTGCAGAATTTTTCCACTTGTCTCTTTTTTGCCCTCTGTGCTGCGGGTCAAACTATGGCCTCAGGCATGCTAGGCAGGCACTCTGTCACTAAGATACATCCCCAGACCTTGATATTCTGTTTTTGAAGAAGACAACATAATACTGAAGCTTCTTCTTAAAAAAAAAAGTTACTAGAGAAATTATTCATTGAAAAAGAATTGTACATTTATTAAAAGAAAAGTTTACCACAAGTTCAACACAATAAATTTGCTCTATAAAAAGATAGAAAATACTTATAAAACTAAAGTCACCAGTAATTGCATTATATAATTAGATATAAGAATTTAAATTTGATGCCTATTAATAGTTTTCAATATGTATATACTTTTTTTTTGTACCAGGTATTGAACTCAGGGGCAATTAACCACTGAGCCACATCCCCAGCCCTTTTTTTGTATTTCATTGATATTATTGGTTTGTCAGTGCCCTTTCCTTTCTTTTAATATTTCCTTTTAGTTTTGGTGTCCACCCTCCATATACCCAAAGGGAAGTTTAATCTATTCATAGCTGTAGTAGATTCTGATCAATATAAACCAAGAATCCCTCTTGATAGCACTGAGGGATACAGGCTTAAATAATAAGCTTAATGTAGGATCTCTCAGCTCTTTTTTTTTTTTCCTTTTTGGTACTAGGGTTTGAACTCAGGGGTACTCAAGCACTGAGCCACATCCCTGGCCCTATTTTGTATTTTATTAGAGACAGGGTCTCACTGAGTTGCTTAGTGCCTCACTGTTGCTGAGTCTGGTTTTGAACTCACAATTCTCCTGTCTCAGCCTCCAGAGCCACTGGGATTACAGGTGTACACCACTGTGCCTGGCAACTCTGCTAATATTTAGAAACAGCTAATTCTTTGTTGTGGTGTGGGGACTGTTCTGTGCCTTTTAGGATGTTCAGCAGTATCCTTGACCTCTTCCTAATAGTTATCAGTAGATTCCATTCCCATAGTTGTGACAGCCAAAAATGTCTTTCAATATTACCAAATATAATCACCTCACAATTTTAAGAAAGTCATAGCATATTTTCTCAGTAGGCATTATTGAGTCATAGATAGATCCATGACCAAGTCAGTGCAATCCAATCAAAAGATTTGGTTTAGGGAAGGCTACTCTTGTCATGGACTATTAAGGAGTTTTTCAGTCACTGCCAACATGTTTCTTGTGACCACAACTCTTGGACATTTATAAGTAGAGGAGGGCAGACTGAAAGGATAATAAAAAAGTGTAAATAGACACTTATTCTTCAAAATTAGAAGAGAAAAACAGTTTGTGTTAGTCATGATTGTATCATGACCCAAGGCAATTATTCTTCAAGGATAATCAACTGCTACATGTGGTTATTGAGCACATGAAACATGGCTACTTTAAACTGAGTTATAAGTGTAAAATGCACACTAGATTTGAAGATTTAGTAAAATACAAGAATGTAAAATGTATCAATAATAATTTTTATATAAATTATGTTATACTAGTATTTTAGGTATATTGGATTATAGTTATTGAAATTAATTTCACTTGTTTCTTTTCACCACTCTAATGTGGCTACTAATCAATTAATTGATTAATAAATTTTGATGCAGTGGTTCAAATCCAG